>NW_022601467.1:23695470-23716577 GCF_009176505.1 Sitodiplosis mosellana | reverse complement strand
ATTTCTTTTTGATGAAATAAATAAACATTATCATCCAATGAATATGCTCTCATTGACTTTCTTCGTGAAGCTCAAGCTGACGAGCATCAGCTGTGATATCGGCAACTGAAATAATCATCGATGGGAAAAAATTTCTTTTAGGAATTGTGCCGATTCGAATGAGGCGTATTTCGATGCGATCAATGCTCTTTGAAGAAACACTCAATCGTTGAATTAACAAAGACGTATTTTTAGTAACAATTAGCTGTTTTAGCTTGTAAATTTATTCGATATTTGTTTAAGAAATGAAATTAACAGTTTATGCGATGGAATGGAATTTTTGTTTTTAAATAATATCAACATTTCCTCAGTGGAACTTCCGATTGAATATCAATAATTGATTCATGGCATTTCAATTGGTTGCTCCTACCTTCAACTTTATACCAAGCAATGTGACGATGGCCTCACAACTAATTCGAATTTAAACAGACAAATTATTTTAATGATCTTGTCATCGCAGTACTATTTCATGACCTTATACTTACGCGCGCATAGTTTGTTTTAGTTCATCGCCCCAAATAAACAGACCACGTCCTTTCACAATCACAGCCGGATATAATGGTTCTTCGCGTCCACATATCACCAAAATTCGCTGTTTCAGGGTGTCATCAACATCATTTGGTATAACCGGAATAGACACAGTATTGTTGAATGAATAAAAACGGTCGTTGACCCAATCTTTCAATAGCTGCGGACGAACGAAACAATCAGCTGTGAATAATTGAGCATACTAAAAATTCCCTTACCTCGAGCGACGTGTATCCACTGAATGAAAATCTGTCTCCTTGGCAAATTTCGCCAGCCGCTAGAATGTCAACAGTATGAATATGCATCGTAGTGTTTATTTTAGCTGCTCTCCATTCATTGAACGGGATTACGAATGGCTCAAACAACCTGGAATAGATGGATTAAATGCAAATAATTCGAATCATAACACATAAATTTCGGGGGAAAATTTACTTGTTTTCGACAACTGATGGGGCTATTTCAGTGGCACCTTCGGATGAATAATCCATGTAAGCCAAGTTATTAGTTGCGATTGATCTGAAATATTTGAGATGAATTGATATTGTTGATATTTTTAAGTGTTTTTCAATTCTAGGTCAAGTTTTTTCCTAATAACGATCGAACCTCCACGAACATTTAAGTATCCTTTGCCTTTGAAAATGCCCTGCACTTCGTCTATTGATAGTGATGCCTAAAATTGAAAATCCAAGCGATTTATGTGCAATAAATATTGATTGAAAACAAAGGAAAATCTTTTTTTTTTTCCTAAAAAATTACCATATTGAGGTGAGACGTCTGACACGGAGAATATTTTACTAGAATTGAGGTTAAGTATAATAATATCTCGTTTTGGTTAAGGTCAACCAACACGCATGTGTCATGTGCTTTGTCTTAAGTATGGTTCACATCAAGTAACTTATAAAATCGTTTTTTTTTTGAATATTTTTACGGAAATATTGTAATAATCTAATCTTATGTTTAATTAAATTATTCAGCGCATTAATTACAGAATGTGGAACGGAAAACTAGCTGTATTGACTGAGTTAACGTTAATTTTTAATTTTTGAGCATTCGACTACAGTGAAATTTTTGCTCGATGTATAATAGCTTCCATCTGTATTTACGTTTCGTTCATCTCTGAACGTACAAATATATTTCATAAAGGTAGATTCTGCTGTGGAAAAAATGGAAATCCACAACATTATTGAAATTAAATGGACCAAGACCATTGAAATTAAATGGCCCATACTGCGGAAATATGCTGCAATAGCAGCCATGGACATTTGAAGTCCGGAGATATATAAGTACTGGCAGATATTCGCTTATATATTGAACAAGTCTTGGACCACAATTTTCCATAAGAAAGATATGTAGGTTTTCTAATTGGGGATTTAGTTTGATCATTTCGATTACAACACCTTCATATGAACAGCCCACCTCAAAACAGCTCTTATCTGAAATTAATCCTAATTTTTTTAAATTTGGCAAATGTTCTTGAATCACCGAAAAACTTTTGTACTTAATATTGTTCAAACACAAAGACTGTAAATTTGGAAAGAGTTTTGTAAACAGTTTTGGCTCGAGAATGCATGACGATATCTTAAGATCTGTAACATTTGGAAAAGGATTTTCAATGTCTTCGAATAAACTTTTACATTTTTCATATGGTCTGCCATAGCTTGTTATAGATTCGTATTTGTCGTATAAGGCCAATTTTTTTTAATGATTTTGTACAATATTCATTCAAATAAATATCGATCTTATCACTTCCTTTGTAAAATCCTACATGATTCATTGGGCAGAAGCATATTTCAATGTCTACCATTGTATGTCCGAAATTTCTCAAAACTTTTAGAAACATCAACTCATCCCTTTCTCGTTTAAAGATAAGACAATTGTCTTCGTCTCTCTCATCGGACTTGCAAAACCGATCGTAGCCCACAGTTGGAATAAGTCTAATTTACGAGAGAAAAAAAATTATGAATGACATTAAAATTTTATCGATTATTTGAATAAAAAGAAAAACACGCAGACACCATACCGAGCTTTTTGAAGATATCCGTATACAATTTTCTTGATACCATACTTTCGTTTGAAAACGGAAGAGACTGCTGTGTTCAATTGCTTACTCGTTTCTGCAACATTTACCAAGTCTTTCAGTTCCAAATAATCGAATATCAGCTGTTTGCAGTCGTTGTTTATAGTCACAAGGCTTATTGGTTCAGACTTAATTGATAATATTTCTGGGCAATTATTCGATTCCATATTGTTGTGCATCGTTAATGTGGCACTTCACAGCTATATACTGATATAATTCAATTTTCCGAATCCTTGTAGTTTATTGACGAGTGGTAACGGTAAATGGAAATCGATTTAAATTTTAATTTTCTGAATTTTATGGAAAAAATTGCTTGACATTTACACCCCTGTGAAAAACCCCATTTATTATGAATGTGTTGGTAATAGTGATGGCATACTCTAACGAATAGCATAGCATCTGGTACTACTACATATACGTATTTATTTGAATTCATTTCCTAAGCATTCTATTCAAATCGATAGATTTATGAGTGTACACAGAGACTTTGATTCTTTTTGCAGGTTTATGAATTGAATGAAAATTAAAGCTGCTCACGAACCGAACTCGAACAGTTCGAGTTCGATTTTTTTTTGAATTTTGTGTTCGTGTTCGTTCAGAGCCATGAAACCGAACTGTCAAACTACAACGGGGACCGCGTAGTCGGTTGTCATTCGTTGCGGAACGCGCTAAAAGTATGCATAAGTACATGAGTACATATTTCAAGCATTCTGGTTAAAAAATATTTCAATTATTTATAAAAATATACCTAGTGTATTAATATGAAAACCCATTTTTAATAACATTTTAGAAACGTTTGAAAAAATACCGAAAAAGAATATGAACTTTCTTTTTTTTTGCTCAGAAATTCTTTGCTAACATTTTTCTTGTTTTTGATTGACAAAGTGAGGTTAAGTATCTACTGACATGTTCAATGTGTAGAACAAATTTGTGCACTCGGTGGAACAAAGCCATTGTGTGTTTAAGGAGCCACTTTATTCCCATGGCTCCTGAAACACATTTTCAAGCTCACTTTGTAGGAAGCGAACGTAAAAAATGAGAAAATTGAATTAATTGATTTCAAAATTCATTTGAACATCAGCAAATCTAAAGAAAACTTAGATAAATATGTTCATGTTGGAAACATTTTTCTAAATTTGATAATGTGGATGTGTCATCCAAATCATTCATTGCATTTAAATAGGAAATAAAGAAACAACATAATTTTACACAAATATTCATTTTCCACTT
Organism: Sitodiplosis mosellana; assembly: GCF_009176505.1. Classification (NCBI taxonomy): domain Eukaryota; kingdom Metazoa; phylum Arthropoda; class Insecta; order Diptera; family Cecidomyiidae; genus Sitodiplosis; species Sitodiplosis mosellana. Next base: position 23,712,703 of record NW_022601467.1, on the reverse strand, counting down.
GATTTTATCATTTTTATTCACTCCATGAATAATATACGTTCACGAAAATACGTTGTCTTTTTCAATAGTTCAAATTCAACGAGTCGTTCTACGAAGTTGCACTTAAGACTGTCTGGCGTGTATTTAATTTGTACTTTATTCTGACAGCCGCGTTGTAATTGATGATGACAGTTCGGTTTCGCCCCTCTGTGTTCGTTCGGGTTCGGTTCGAATTGTTCGAAACAAAATAAGTTATGTTCGTGTTTGTTCGAGTTCGATTTCGATATGTTTTGAACTGTTCGAGTTCGATTCAAGTATTTCGAATGTTGAATGTAAGTCATACAAACACAGAGTTTCTCAGGAGGTCAAGTCTTCTTACTGAAATGCCAAGAAATTCACACATTATTCAAGAAAATCTCGCCAACAATTTGGGCATATCTTCAACGATTAGACGAAATAATATTAGCAACATAGAAGGAACAACGATATTACAATTGTGAAAACGGTTCCAAATTGAAACTGGCAATGAGTACAGGTCGGTGCAGGTGGTCCTTGGAACTACATTCAATTCATAAAACTATTGAAAATTGAACGATTTGAAAATTTCGTCGATGAAAAAATTGAGTTGATTTGTTCCCTTATATGAAGAATTCTCGACATCATCTTTTGACCGGCGAAATTCTGTTTTGCAAATTCTAGGCATGGTATTGGTTTCAATGAGTTCTGTTGGCCCATTGGAACTCTTTCAATCCATTGAACCATCATAAAAAAGTGTAATTCAAAATTTCGTTGAAAAAACTTCAAGTCAATTTTTTCCCAATATGAATGATTTTCGATTCCAAGTTTTAAACGACAAAATTTTTTATTTTGCATATTTAAGCTATAGAATTGGTTTCAATGTGTTCAAGTAGACTCCAGGAACTCATTCAATTTATTAAACCATGAATTATTATTTGATTTGAAAATTCTGTTAAAAAAAATTCTCAATCGATTTTTGCCTTATAGATTTATGTTAATATTACACGATATTACATTTTGGTATTTTCCGTTCTAAAACACAGAAGACTGAAAAATTGTCTTACATAAATTCAAAATCGTCCATACAGCCACTGTTTTACTAGAACGATCTTATAGCATTGAGCATATTTCAATCATTTGAATTGATAAAATATGCGAGTTAAAACAAGTTTGCAATCTGAAATTTGATTTATTTTCTCTCGTGCAAAAATGACTTCAAAATTGTTCCACGAAAAATTGAAATATATTTTTTTTCGGTAGTTTTATGAGCTGAATGAGTTTCTGTAGTCCAATTGAATATAATGAATCCATTCGTACGACTAAAATACCAAAAACAAAAAATATTGTTAGTCAAAAGATGATGTCGAAAATTCTTCAGATAAGTAAAAAATCGATTCAATTTTTTTTCACCAATTTCGAAATACACTTGTTCTTCATAGTTTAATGAATTCATTGAGTTTCTAAGGGCCAAATAAACTCATTGAATCCACTACTGTGTTTAAAATATTGGAAACAAAAAATTTCGCCATTCAAAAGTTGCAATCGAAAATCTCCCATATAAGGCAAAAATCGATTCAGAATTTTTTTCAACAGAATTTTCAAATCGAATAATAATTCATAGTTAAATAAATTGAATGAGTTTCTGGAGTCTACTTGAACACATTGAAATCAATTTTATAGCTTAAATACGCAAAACAAAAAATTTTGTCGTTTAAAACTTGGAATCGAAAATCATTCATATTGGGAAAAAATTGACTTGAAGTTTTTTCAACGAAATTTTGAATTACACTTTTTTATGATGGTTCAATGGATTGAAAGAGTTCCAATGGGCCAACAGAACTCATTGAAACCAATACCATGTCTAGAATTGGCAAAACACTAAATTACAAGTATTACTCTCTACTAAATTACAAATTTATAACTACCAACAGGGACTTGTTAGATTAGACGTAAAACTTTTCTTCAATGTATCACCTCTTGATAAATTGAATGATGACTTTTGCAGTCACTACAGTGTTAACGCTTCAGTTAGTCTTTCATTTTTTACACGTTTAAGTTAGGCTATATTGGACCGTTTACATTTCGGCTACCTATGCATTTCCATGTATTGGTTAGGTTATCTTGTGTCAATGCTTTTTAGACCAAATTGTTATACCAATCGAGAAAGACTATTACAACTACTTATTGTATTGATAGACTTCACAGATGGACTGTTGAAAATAAATTAAACCTCAACATTGGAAAATGTTACGCCATGACATTTTCAAATAAGATAAACCCAACACCTGCCATTTATAACATCAATGGCAATCCACTTGTAGAAGTTGCTGAAATGAAAGATCTGGGCGTTATCTTTGATAGAAAAACTGTTGAAAATAATAGCGAAGTTGTCTCGACGGTTCAATAAACTTTCCCTCCGATCGATCAAAATAGTAATTGTAAAATTAGCGGTAATTGAACGACAAAAAAGTAATTGTATAGGTAATAGCAACGAAAAAAGTAGTTGCAAAAAGTAATTTCTGACCATAAATTACATCCAAAATGTCGAATATTACCTCTTCAATTACTTATTTCAGGTAATTACTTTCCAAATTACATTTTCTCTAACTATCACTTTTCAATGAAAAGTGATTGAAAAGAGTGATTTCACACAGAAGCAGCAGCGCCCCGCCGGAGAAATTACACCCGACGTTTTGTACTACGACAATGCATGCTAGCCGGATGCTTAATTTTTTGACACTTAACACCAGCGCCACATATAGCAAGAAGTTGAACTAAAAATAACACACGAACTCCTATATCGATCACCGCACACACGTAAATAACTACTAGAAATTGAGGTTAAGTAATTTTTTTTCTGAATTCGCACCCAAAGTTTTTTTGCCAATGGGTTTTTTTTTTTTGACATGTAGAAAAAAAATATTTCCCCATTGGCAAAAAAACTTTGGGTGCGAATTCAGAAAAAAAATTACTTAACCTCAATTTCTAGTACTTATTTACGTGTGTGCGTGTATAGTGTTTACAGTTTTGACTACCGTGGCGCACACGTTTGTTGCTAACAGGCATTTACCAGGGAGCAAATCAATTTATATTGTTTAAAAAGCATTTCGGTCGAAGTTTCACTTCAAAAAATACCTTTATTTCTCTTTGATTTTGTTGTGTTATGGAATGTTATTTCAAAATGTGCCGCATTTTCCCTCCAAGCATTCGTTAGATAACCGATTCCTCCGGTATAATTGTCTGTATACGAATGTTTACGGAAAATTATTCCGTACACAATATAAATACATGCAAAATATATGTTTGTTGAAAACCAATATATTGTTTTTCTTTTTTTCCCTTAACCCTCTAATGCATACAACCGCCTCTAGACGGGCAACATTTGAACGCCTCTATAACGTAAACCGTACGTTGGATCACATTGCTTCAAAAAGCATTTTTATTTTTCAAGGTGTCCTCTATAATTTTGTCTTTTGCCTTATTAGTGTACATCAAGTGGTTGTCGTGTTATGAACAAAAATGTTTGCAAAAACAAAAATTTGACAAAATCAATTATTCGAACTCCAAATTAGACACATTTTTGACACTTTTAATCAATGGATTTGATTGTTCTCTGATTTGTGTCAATTTATGGCATAGAAAACCACCGTACAGTGACCTACTATGGGTCTATATCCACCCAGTTTTTGACGTAGAATCGATTTGTACTTTCATTTTACACATGTTTATATGATTTTAGTGTCGAAAAATACGATTGTTTCAAAACAAATGAGCGAATGACGCACATGAGCTTCAGTTCCATGGCTAAATCACCCCATGGAGCCAACATTTCTACCTTTGCCACTTTTGAACTTCTAGTATGATCCTTTACGAACATTTTGAATACCGACATGACCAAGTCAAGTGATGTTTTCACATATTTCTAGCCTCATATTCTGTTGGTTCGACTTCAACTCTCAAAAAATCGACTTTTCTTCAAAAAATCCTCAAATATACACTTTTCATGGTTAGTGTCTTAGCGCAAAGTTATTTTTTCTCCAAAATAAGGGGAGTCTTCCCAGTCAAAAAGTCGAAAAAATGATTATTTGAGCTACCCCCCGAACGAAAAATGATAATTTGCCATGCAAAACGTAACTTTTGTTCGGGAGGTAGCTCAAAAAATCATTTTTCAAAGTTTTTGACTGGGAAGACTCCCCTTATTTTGGAGAAAAAATAACTTTGAGACTAGCTAAGACACTAACCATGAAAAGTGTATATTTGAAGATTTTTCGAAGAAAAGTCGATTTTTGGAGAGTCGAAGTCGAACCAACAGAATATGAGGCTAGAAATATGTGAAAACATCACTTGAGCTGGTCATGTCGGTATTCAAAATGTTCGTGAAGGATCGGACATTTTTTCGTTACTACAGTGTTATTATTGTTCTGCACCATACAGCGTTTCTTCGCCAGAGGTGGTTTATTTAGCTATTATTCTACAATATTTACAATGGGATAATTCATTCTAATTGACTTCATTCTCTCCAAATTCTGTTCTCTTAAAATATTAAGCTACTCTATGTTTGACAGTATTTGTCCTTGTGTTAAAATCAATTAAATAAGTATCACAATTCGAAATAGTAGTAATATTACATTATATAGGAACAAAGTATCTATAAAATTCATTGTACGTACTCAACATGAAATTGATAGGTTCAAATTTGGAATAGCTATTGTGATGAATCGGTAATGATAGGAAATCTGAGTTTCTTGTCCAATGTCGCGGTGTTTTAAAACTTATTTTGCACAAAATGTATTTCGATGAAGTATTTCCACATATCACATTGTGGACAATTATATTTGTGCTTTCTTTCTCCGCTCTTCCAGCGTAATCATTTGTAATTCAAGCAGTTGGCATTCGTACGGAGGTTTCCTGAATCCATACGGTTAGTGCAAAAGCATTTATTGTCCTACCTAATGCGAGCGCCATCTGTTCAGTTTGAAGATGAAAAAAAATTGATCCATACAGATTTATAATACAACAACATCTCTATATAGAGGAAACGCTGTGGTTCGTTTTGTTCGGCTTATTTTTTATACACTGCCTTCATTTCCACCGATCCATATATCGGTTGGCAGCTGGAGTCAATTTGTTTGTTTTCATATTCGCACCGAATAGATGGCGTTTGCGTTAGGGAAAGCAATAAATGCTTTTGCACTAAAGGTATGCCTGAATCTGTGTGCCCATTTCATTTTGCGTAGTGCAAACAATAAAAACTGCTTCTAGATAGATTCAACTCTTGCAATTTTTTCAGCGGTGTATGGCTTCCAAATTTGGGAAGCATGTTCCTCAATCGGCAATACAAATGTGAAAAATAATTTCTTTATGGTCGTTTAAATTCATATCTAAATCGTTTAATCCATGCTAAACGTGATTTCGCTTTGGCTGTAATATACTCAATGTGTGCATTAAAATTCAATTTATGGTCAAGTATTACCCCAAGATCATATACTCGATCGATATTGAATGTGGTTGAGAGGAACGCAGAAGGAGAGTTCTGTTCAAATATGCTTTATTGAGTCAAGTTAGAATGAGACTGAGTGGATGCGCATGACATTGCGACTAATTAGGCTATTGCCGCAATTAGCGCAATGTGAGCGCATTGATTTTTCATCAATTTTTGATCATTTTTAGTAAATAATGAGTAATTTCAGGCAAAATTTCGACAATTTTGTACGGGAGGTACCCGTAAATCGCTTCTGATTGACTCCAAACTTTCTGAAGTTTAATTTTTTGGTGAAAAAATAACTTTCTGAAAGTTTCATTCTGATCGCATTTGCGCAAGTTTGGTTTTTTGCCCATAAATTTATTTGAATTTTCCTTGAATTTCCACTTCGGTTATGATAGTTCAATGCAAATTCCCGCAAAACAAATAACATATTAAGACCGTATAGCATTTAAATTCTTCGTATGATCTTCCTCTATGAGATTAAAAAAAACTGCATTGGTCCAATCGATATAAGTCATTTTGAGTCCATCGAATTGTATTACTTTTCACCCAAACCTCATACGAAATGTGCGATAACTTTGGATAGCGATATGATATTAACACATGTAATGGCTTAAATGAATTAAAAGAACTGAAGTGCTATACGGTCTTAATATGTTAATTTGTTCTGCGGGAATTTGCATTGAACTATTAGGGGAATGTAACCGGTTGTAGGACGGCTCCGGTTGTGGGACAGTCGATTATTTTGACACTTTTGTAGCATTAACATCAAATGATGTGTTATAATGTTATTTTATATCCGTAATCAAACTTTTGGTACGGCTTCGAGCTGAATATATGCACTCGTTATATTATTTTCAGACGATGTGTTGAAAAATGTAAAAAAAAGTTTCATAGACTTCTCTTAAGAAGTAATATTTTCACAATTTTTGATGAAAAAATGATCAGTAAAATAGTGATATACGTAGTTCAAGGACTAAATTTCATCATGAGTAAGTTTTTTTTATCAATATATGGGCATTGAAATTTTTTTTTGCATCACATCCAAGTGGTGTACAATTCCGGTTGTGGGACAGTCATGTAGCCGGTTGTGAGACACCCATTTTTTGCATTGAAAACATGAATTCGACATTTCAGTGATGAAATATGGTCATTTGCAGGGCCTCCGCGAGCACCGGGGCGTTCGGGGCAACGCCCCGGGGCGCCGGGCGCCGAAGGGCGCTGAAAAGGCGCGAGAGCGCATATATTCTCCATAGAAAAGGCGCAGAAAAAATAGAAAAGAGCGCATTTCTCATAGAAAAAAATTGTTGCGAGAGCGCCGATATAGCACGAAAAAGGCGCAAACACTGATGTGAAAATTATAATGAAAACAAAGAGAATGGCCATTTGCTTAAATCATGTCAGCAGCTTGAACACGCACTTTCTTATAATGGTGTAAGCGATTTAGACGGCAATGATTTATTTCGTGAATTTCCAGTTGTTTCAACCTTAGTTCGAAACAACAATTTGACCATGGCTATTGATATACTAAATATCATTCAGAAGAGTCGTATGGTAAATTTGGTTCCTAACTTTGTCATAGCTCTTCGAATTTTCTTAACGGCACCAATAGCTGTTTCTACGGGCGAACGCAGTTTTTCGAAATTAAAACTCATAAAAAATTATCTGCGCAATTCAATGGCACAAGAGCGCCTTAATGGTCTTGCAATTACATCTATCGAACACAAGGGGGTAGACACAGTTTTCTAACGTACAAGTTTTGACGAATTTGTCTCATTTTGCACCGAGTAGTTCCGAGTTCATCCATGCATTTTAAATGTAAACTCGAAACTACTCAAAACACTCAGTTGACTTTGACAGTTCTCTGTGTATACTACACATTACACTGAACCAAATGGCACCGAGTAGCACCGAGTAGATTCTAGTATCGCCGAGTGTTTGTTGAGTATGAATTTGTGTCTAACCCTTTGATCGAACATGAAGTTGCAGAAAAAATTGATAACAATGATATTATCGAAAGTTTTGCAGATTCTAAAGCACGAAAAATGAAGTTAACTTAAACAGATTTTGTTGTACTTTGAATAATTTATTTAAAATATATATCACTACAGATTTACATTTTGCCGTAACACATTAACACTATGACTGTTCTTCGTATTTGCAACATATTACTGTTCTTGGGGGACTCCAGGGCCCCCAAGATATTTCATATGAAATCTGGACTGTGATAAGAGATAACAAATTAGTGTCTGAAGCAAAGTTGTAATACTCAAAGTTTGCTATAATTTTGGTGCAACAAATATTGCTTATCTTTTATCAGTTCCGCGAAAAACGCGAAAAAACGCGAAAATCGCAAAATTTCCCGACATTGTTTTAGTGAAGCTGATAAGAAGTAAGAGACTTGCCTCTTCGACAGAAATGTAGAGCAGGTCGAATACTACAACTTTGCCACAGACACCAAGTCGTTATCTCTTATCAGTTATGCGAAAAAATGATAAGGAAAAATTCGCGGTTTTCGCGGTTTCCGCGTAACTGATAAAAGATAACGACTTGATGTCTATGGCGAAGTTGTAGTACTCAAGCTGCTCTACAACTTTGCCGAAAACCATCTTGTTATCTCTTATCAGTTTCGCGGAATACGCGAGAAACCGCTGAAAACCGCGAAAAAAACGCGTTTTTTCTTATCATTTTTCACGGAACTGATAAGAGATAACGAGATGGTGTCTATGGCAAAGTTGTAGCTCTGGTCGAGTACTATGATTTGCCACAGATTCCAAGTCGTTATCTCGTATCAGTTACGCGAAAAAATGATAAGAAAACATTCGCGTTTTTCACGGTTTTCTGCGGTTTCTCGCATATTCCGCGAAACTGATAAGAGATAACGAGATGGTGTCTATACCAAAGTTGTAAAGCAGCTTAAGTGCTACAACTTCGCTACAGACCCCAAGTCGTTATCTCTTATCAGTTACGCGAAAAGCCGCGAAAACCGTGAAAAACGCGAATTTTTTCTTATCATTTTTTCGCGTAACTGATAAGAGATAACGACTTGGTGTCTGTAGTGAAGTTGTAGTACTTGACCAGAACTACAACTTTGCCATAGATACTATTTCGCTATCTCTTATCAGTTTTGCGGAATACGCGAAAAACCGCAGAAAACCGTGAAAAACGCGATTTTTTTCTTATCATTTTTTCGCGTAACTGATAAGAGATAACGACTTAGTGTCGTAGTAAAATTGTAGTACTCGACCAGAGCTACAACTTTGCCATAGACACCATCTCATTATCTCTTATCAGTTCCTTGAAAAGTGAGAAACTATGAATTCGCGTTTTTCACGTTTTCGCGGCTTTTCGCGTAACTGATAAGAGATAACGACTTGATGTCTACGGCGAAGTTGTAGAGCAGCTTGAGTACTACAACTTCGTCATAGACACCAAGTCGATATCTCTTATCATAGTCCAGCTATAATATAAAATAGCCATGGGGCCCTGTGGTCCCCCAAGAACAACAGCGTAACATGTTTTGCGGCAGGCTGTATTTTACACATACTCACACATATGCATATGTTTTTTTTTTCATTCGTGTAGAGAAATGTTCAATCTATACAATGAGACTTAACTCCGGTTGGTTTATACACCAATTTCTCTGTAATGCCACGTAACATGTTACATTTGGCATTACATTGCGTGTGTAATGTTAGAAAATCACATTATTAATGCTAAAAAATCACATTAATAATGTTAGATTTCTGGCATTACCGTTAATGTTAGGTAACATGTTAATATTGTAACGAACGGGTCAAGTAATAGCTATTATAATTGTAATGCCAAAATTTAGTATTACCGATAATGTGTTACAATTGTAATGCCAGTCATTTGGCATTACCGGTAATAGCTATTACAATTGTAATAACATTACAGGAAATTTTTGTTAACGTAATGCTACTACCTATTACATTTTTAATGCCGGTAAATCTGTATATATCACACTTCAAATTCGATGCATTTTTATTTTATTGAAAAAAATTAACCTCTTTTTCTTTCTAAGTAAAAGGCGCTGCGACATATCTTGCCCCGAGGCGCCGAAGGCGCTCGCGGAGGCCCTGGTCATTTGTGTTAAAATGAATATGTGTGGTCGGAATTATTGGTGTTTTTGGTGACTGTCAAATCAGCATTTGCATTTCTCATCATGTTAAAGGGACAGAAGACAGCTTTTCCAGTACAGGGTTATGATACTTCAGTCCAAACAGTCAAAGATTCGTATGACTGAGACAAAAAGTAATTAGAGAAACCTTGCTTGATTTTGAGATGCACCGAACAGTGGATTGAAGCCGATACACGGATCAATTGGGGTAGCTATTCGATGATATTACAAAAGTAAACTATGGAGAGTTACCAGAAGTAATATTTCGTTCAGCTACAAACATTCTATCGAATATTGACCAATCAAAATTCAATAAAATCCTTTTCTTGCCGTAGAAAAGTCCACTTCAAATGTGCAAAGGCCTTTAATGGTGTCTAAATGTGCATTCACTGCGAATTGAATGTGAATGAAGATTATGGCTTATTTTCATTCGTAATTTGACATGTAACCACCATTTGATCATTGTTTGCCTATGGTAGTCTAAAAAATTAAATAAACAATCATAAAATCATGATTTCTAATGATTTTACTTCAATCTTGGACATTTTAAGCAAAAAAAATGAGGTGTCCCACAACCGGGTACAATTTTTTTCTTTCGTCATTTTCAAGACTGTCGGGAAAATGAGCATAAAATTTTTGTTATGCATATAAATGACTAATTTTGTTTGGAGAAAAGTTAGCTATGATGGTTATCTTTCGAACGGTATATAGGGTTTGGAAAAATATAGGATAAAAAATATTTTGTGGCAAAATTACAAAACCCGTCCCACAACCGGTTACATTCCCCTATAATTTATAATATCTTTTTGTATGATTCTGCAACGATTAAGCTATTTGGTGACGTAAAATTCGAAAGAAAACCAGTCTAGCCACTTACAGCTCTAAGATTTTGGTTTTCTCATTTTCTTACCAAAAAAAACTCCAAACCAATTTTCAGAAAATTCGGCGACTCCCATAGGTTCTGAAACCAAAAATTTCAGGGGGGGTCAAACCAAAAATTCATGATGGGGTCAAAAAAATCAATTGTATCTAGTGTAAAATCGGTTTCAGAAAGACCTAAAAAAAAAAGGTCCTCACTTTCGAAAATCGATTCTATCTAGTGTAAAATCATTTTCATAATCAATGATGGGTCAAAAAAATGCATTCTATCGTTAGTGTTCCCTTCGCAGCAAAATTGAGGAGCAAAAAAAAAAAGGTCCGAAAATGGCAATGGGTCCAAAAAAAATCGTTGGGGGTTAAATTTCGCCAGGGGGGTCAGGATCAACGAGATCAGACTATGTCAGAATCTATGGCGACTCCACATTACAACTCTTCTCTGATTTCGTGTGGAATTGCCTACAAATTAAAAAATGAAGCTATTTTGTCAAGCTTGAGTAAAGATATGTCTTTATATGTTAATTGAACGCAAACTTAACCTTCACATAATCCTCAAAAACAATAACGTTTTTACCATCGTGGGTTGATTTTGACATGGAGTTGACATGTATTTGCATAGAAATTGTTGAAAAATCAATTATGCTACATATGATTTATTCATCAGGAAACGATTTCTTAGATTGAAATCTATATAATAAAAACAAAGTCAACAAGTTTCGTAACAATCAGATCTATGGTTTTTTCAGAAAATGAAAAAATGAACTCAATTGCGTCGAAAAATATGCACGGATCATATAAAAGTTAAGAGATGTTTCGAACATTCAGAAGAAAAGGGAAAATCATTAAAATACATTTAGAATGTTCAATTTAGTTCCATGTGTTTATTAGACGTGTAGAGAGACCAACTGAAGCACCAGTTTTCCCAACAACCAATGAAAAACCGGTCAAGGGACCAATGGCAAACATTTCTAATTTTAAATGGCTCTTTTTCTGTAAAACGCAACCAATATCTGTCAAAAAGTTGAGGAGACCAAAAAAATGCATGGAGAATAAAAACAATGACCTCACATTTCATTTAGAGCTAAAAATCTTAATGGTAGTACCCGAACAGAATATGTTCATGGATATTTAAAACTGCAATAAATAAAACTTTATTTGATTTGTCAATTGCCAGAGCCACCTGGTGACAAAATATTATGATGACAAAAACTCACAGCGTTGACAAATCCAACTTTATTAATGTTTCTTTTATTACTTCGTATTCATATGTGTAGCGTGTTGATTAAAATATTTTGTTTTCGTATTTCGATAGAATGCAATTTTTTGTACTATATAAAAATCGGAAATCCGTTTAATTAGACATTAATAAGCAACTAGTTTTGGTGATTTGATTCCGTTGACACAGTTTATAGGATAAATCGTAGAAAAGGCATATGAAATCACTATTGGAAGAGTGATATATTGCAAGAGAAATAAGATTTCAAAAATTTAATTGGTCGAAATATGTGGTCGTTCTTCTCACGCGACTCATTCGCAAAAGATTTTCCCTATGAGATTGGCGAAGGTGTTGGAGACTTAGATACAAGAAGCATTTGGTCATTACACAAAGCCAAAAGAAAAACAACCAACGAAGAAGTTTCTGTATTTGTTTACGATAATAAAAGCGGTTCAGATGTCAAATTAGAAATTGCAAAAAGTTCAATGAAACGATTGAAAACACTACGACATCCGAGTATCTTACAATATTTGGATAGCATAGAGACGGACAAAATGCTATATGTTGCCACCGAATACGTGCAACCATTGGGTACATATCTAGAAATATTAGATAAAGGATCATCACAAAACGATTTGTATTTAGCTTGGGGCATTTTCCAAATCACGGTATGTGACTATTATACGTAGTACGTTTCACGAGTTGTTCTGACACGTATTTTGTAGAAAAGAGTTCACTAAACAACAAATTGATTTCTTCAACAATTTTATCTATTGATTAACAGCGTGCTTTATCATTCCTGAACAATGATGGAAATTTGCGGCATAATAACGTTTCTGTTTGGTCAGTTTTTGTAAATTCATCCGGTGAATGGAAATTGGGTGGTTTGGAATATGTGTCAAATGTGGATGGAAATCATATTCCCCCGGTCAAACTGCCAGCATCCCTCGAAATCTATGATCCACCAGAGAAAAATGATGCATCTAAGCTCAAGCTAGCGACCAAATGGTAAGTATAAGATATTTGATGCTACATAAAATAGTTGGTCCAATACAAAAATTTGATTTTTGCGTGCACAGTTCCAGTGATATGTGGGGCCTTGGCTGTTTAGTATGGGAATCATTTAACGGACCACTTAGGAATAGAAGTAATTTGAAAGATGTCGAAAACGTATGAGCTATAAACATTCAATAGCTACTTCAATGTTGTTCGGATTACATTTCTATCAATTCATTTGCAGGTTCCAAAATCCTTGACAAGCCTGTACTGTGAATTAGTTGGTGCGTCCCCAGCAAGTAGGCCGAATCCAGCTGATATAATTACGAAATGTCGAAAACCGGGTGGATTTTTCAAAAATGATTTAGTAGATACTTTATTATTCCTGGAAGAAATCCAAATCAAAGACAAAGCCGAGAAAAATCGTTTTTTCAGTTCTTTAGCTACACAACTAGATAATTTCCCTGACAATGTCTGCCGTCAAAAGATCTTGCCACAACTTATAACAGCATTTGAATATGGTGACGCTGGTTCCGCAGTTTTGGCTCCAATGTTTAAACTGGGAAGATTGTTAGATGAAGCTGAATATCAAAAGCGCATTGTGCCCTGTATTGTGAAACTTTTTGCGTCTACAGATCGTGTTACAAGATCCAGACTATTGCAACAACTTGATTTGTTCATCAATCACTTTCAGCCTCAAATCGTGAACGATCAAATATTTCCACAAGTGGCTCATGGATTCCTTGACACGAATCCTACAATACGCGAACAAACCGTTAAAGTAAATACTGTTACTTAATATATTCAAATGTGTTAAATTCAAAATCTGAACCGTTTTATTTCTTCCCTTTCTATAGTCAATCATTCATTTAGCACCAAAGTTGAATTATAATAATTTGAATGTAGAAGTGCTACGCCATTTTGCTCGATTACAGTCACGTGATGATCAAGGTGGTATTCGGACAAATACCACCGTATGCTTAGGGAAAATTGCACCTCATTTACATCCACAAGTGCGCCAACGTGTCTTAGTATCAGCCTTCATTCGAGCAATGCGTGACCCATTTCCACCTGCAAGAGTTGCTGGTATTCTCGCGTTGGCTGCCACGCAGCAATACTTCTTACTTACGGAAATTGCAAATCGTATATTACCAGCTTTATGCTCCCTAACGGTTGACCATGAAAAGTCAGTACGAGACCCAGCATTCAAAACGATTCGGGGCTTTCTTGGGAAGTTGGAAAAAGTTTCTGAAGACCCTAGTCTACGTGAAACAATGGGTAATGATTGTTTATACTAGTATGTTTTATATATTCATCAATGCATTGATGAATGATTGATTTTATGCATGCATAAAAATAATTTAAATCATGTATTATGGATTTTATAGAAGCTGACGTTCATGCAAAAGAGTCTTTGGGCAGCGCAGCCGCGACCTGGAGTTCATGGTTAATTTCATTAGTCAATATTGACATTCAATTTGACAACTATCTTCAGTTGTCTTTCATTTTTAAGTAGTTTTAATGAAAATCGAATATCGTTACAGGGTCGCAACAGCGGTTGCAGCGAAATTTTATAGAAGTCAGAGTGATACAGGTCGACCACAGCGACCACCATTAACTGGTAAAGCTAAACCTGCTTCGCTAGGTATGCTAGAAAATTCAAACGGACATATTTACTCGTTTTCATGCTTCACATCATTGCGTTCAAATCACATTTTAGCTTTTTTATTTAAATTTTCCATCAATTATTTTAAAAAAAATGCGTTGTGAGGATAAGCATGATTTTCCGAGTAGAAATAATATAACACTCAGTAATGATTTTTTACATGACTGATTTTATATCGATCTTATTGGGATTTGGTATTATATGGATATTGCACTTACCTTCCCATTAACCCTTGTACCAAAGAATTGGGTCTGAAAATGTCGATTTTTCTTCTTCGAAAACTTTTGTTTTTATTCAGTATATATTATGACGCTCCATAGACTGTGCACTTCAAAATGCAAGTTTTTGCGTCACAACTACATATACAGTAGGTTTGCTATTTTTTCAGGACACTATTTGACCCCCAGCATGTTATGTACTGTTGGAAAGGTCTTGGCTCAAATAGTCAAAAACGCCATATCCCCATGCTCAAAGTATGGTCAAGTCAAAAATATATCACCATATCATACGAAGGGGGTACCCAGGGGGTGGTCTGAAGTGTTCAAAAGAAGCACCTTATTAAAATTCACATCATCATCTTAAAGGGTATTATGTAGTGTTCAAAGTCGGGGTTTCAATGAATCCAAAAACGGTCCGTGAAAATGTTTGAAATTAAATTAATACACAAATATACCAAATAAGATTTTGTTGTAGGCGTCGTGCGCTTTCAAAAAATAATACTTCCGAAATTTTTGGTTACACTCTTCTCGGGAAAATCCATAAAAACTGTAGATGATTGTCGGGTTTCGGGGTTTCGGGATTTGAACAACCGACAAATAGTTCATTTGTCTTTAATATAGTGCCACCTAAGTTGAAAATGTTTAATCTATCATTTTTGAAGTCATGGATGTCCCCAAAAAATTATTATAGTATACAGTTTCTGATTTTCAAAGTGCAAATTGCGTTTTTCTCTAATGTGAGAGGCCCAGACACGGACCCGACAATCCCCCGATACTATCATGTGTAGATAAATTATATATAGATACCCAACCCCAAAAATGCGGTAAATGGGTTAAAATTAGGGATTTGCTGGTATTAGGGTATCACTTCCGAGGGCCATAGCTTCTTAACTCTGGGAGGTAAGGCAACATTCCGTGGATCAAAATTATAGTCCCCTTTTGTTTATAGTGAATTAAAAGTACCGTTACATGAAAAAATGTAATTTTACTGGGGCTGGGAGCAAGGCTATGACTTGAATGTGTTGAGCAAAGTTGTAGAGAACCGCAAGGTTAACAATATTGCTTCAGACCTTTTTGTCCCATCTCCTACGGTTTGGGGAATAGGGCCCCCTACCATAATAAAACTATAGCCTGTTACAAAGGGTCGTTTCCCGTATTGTGCCGTACGGTGTGTAATATACACTGTATATCAATAAAAACTATACTGTGGAACAGTGGAGCGCAGTGAGTATGTCAATAATATCGAGGTTGAACTGTCCTATGGGGTGTAAATGGTGTATTATAGGGTTTGGTAATTTGTTCAATACCAACACATTTTTCGTCAATAAATGAACACTTTAGAGTGAAACCATGTATAGACGAAGTGTTCAGGACAATGCACAGGTGGTTCAATGGAGTGAATCAGTTTCTAGGGGCCAACGGAACTCATTGAAACCAATGCCATGTCTTAAATGTGCAAAACAGAAAATTTCGACGGTCAAATGTTGATGTCGAAAATTCCTTATACAAATCAATTCAAATTTTTCATCAACGAAATTTTCAAATCGACCAATTTTTGATATTCTAATGAATTCAATGAGTTTCCAAAAGTCAACTGGACTTATTGAATCCGCTTCTGTCTTTAAAATTTGATGTCGAAAATCCTTCACATGGGAAAAAATCGAATCATTGAAATCCAGTCATTTTTTATATTGGGTGTATTCCTAACTTCTCGCTGTTTTTTTTTAAATTTTGGATGTTTAAGCTAAGTACACAGTTCCTTGTGAAATGAAAACATTTCTCCGGTGAAATTTTCACAGGTGATATTTTTATGGTGTTCTTTATTTTCGAATTGCAAGCATAATGATTTTTGATGTATAAATCAGCTAACTCATTCCAACATCAACACGACACATGAACAAATTTGGTTTTTGAGTTCATTCTTCTATGTGTTTTGTCTAAACAAATTTTTTTCACGGTCGTGAAAAATATTACGCGAAATTTTTTTCACGGCCGTGAAAAAATAAGAAAGATCAAAATAAATTCAAGAATGAATTCAAAATTCAAACTTGTTCATTTGTTGTGTTGATATTGAAGGGAGTTAACTGTTTCATGCATCAAAAATCATTATGCTTGCAACTCGAAAATAAAAAACACCATACAAATATCACCTGTAAATATTCCAACGGAGAAATTTTTTCATTTCACGAGGAACTGTGTACTTAGCTTTATTGTGAAAAGATGATTACATATTTTTTATTCAAAGTATTGTCCATCGGAAGCGACATCCTTTGCCTATATTTCAGGCAAATTACAGTTACCATCTCGAAAAAATTACGGTACTTTTGACACCATTAAAAGATCGATCCATTTTTCGAGGTTTTGAAAAAAAGCGAACCGTTCTCCACTTAAGTGATTTTGAATCATCTGAAACAAGTGGTAGTCAGAAGGCGCAATGTCTGGAGAATACAGCGGGGGCATAGCTGGTATTCGTTATCAACTGATTCTTAGAAATTTTTGTCTCGATGTGTGAAAAGTCAATGAAATTTTTTTCCCTAAAAACCACTTTTTTTGTGGCCATACATGCGCGAGGGGGGGAGGGGGTCGGGGGGAAAAATATAAACCCGATTTGCGGGCTAGGGAGTGGCTAAACCCCCCC
>NW_022601467.1:23687402-23695070 GCF_009176505.1 Sitodiplosis mosellana | reverse complement strand
GGGGGGGGTTTAGCCACTCCCTAACCCGCAAATCGGGTTTATATTTTTCCCCGGGGGAAGTTACAAACCAAAACCAGTTTGATTTTCCTGGCGTGTTTCAAATTCACATTAAATCAATTGTTCTTTCAATATCTTTTTATAGCTCAGAATACATGGCAAATGCAATCATTATATTTGCACTATATATTTTCTATAAATTTTCCCGAAAGTTCTCGAGTTCCGAAGCCCGAGAAAATCCCGAGAAACCCGCAAAATCCCGAGCGCCCGAAAGGGTCAGCCCGAATCCCGCACGAGCCCGAAAAGTTTGGGCTTCGGGACGGGCTCCCGTTGCGACCTCTGTTGCGTCTCTCAGTAGTGCAGTAATGTCAATACATTTATTCCAGTGTGGTGCAAACCAGCGTGCTATGGAATAAATGTATATGTCCTGTCCGTTTCGGATTCAAGGACGGACAATTTCATTTCGTCCGTCCGTTTGCCATTTTGGTCGTCCGAAAAACACCCGAAAATTAAATTTTTGAAACATCCGATAAGCTATTATCACTTATTTTTCGACGACGAATTCATTTCTGATATTGTTTTATACAAACGGACATAGACTTCCTAAGTCCATAAACGGACAAACAAAATAAAATTGTCCGTACTGGAATCCAAAACGGACAGGACAAAACTAAATTGTCCGTCCTTAAATCCCAAACGGACAGACAGAATTAAATTGTCCGTCCAAAAAAAATCACATCTTGGACCAATTTTTTAGCGTTTGATGGACATTTGGCCAAATGAAGTCATGACAACGGTCTTATTTCAGTTTTTATTGTATACTATTTTAAAGCCTACGTTCACAGCAAAAAAATAAAGCTAATGCGATCTACTTATGACGTCTGGTTACAAAGTTATTGCTCCCCAAGTAATGACATATCGATATTTTGCAATATTTTAGCACTACTTATCACATCAGCAGCCATAACTACTCTACCAGACGTCGTGAACAGGTTGCATTAGCCTTTTCAACTACAAACATCAATTTTAAAATGCCATACCGCCAGAACTGAAATATATCATCTCCCATGGTTTAATCTGCTTCAATGTACACCACAACCTCCAAAAATGGGTCCAAAAAATAGATAATTATCTATACTGATATTTGAGTTGTTTATAAAGTTGTTCTTTACGGTATTTGATAAAAAAATTGAATTTTTTGGACCCATTTTTGGGGGTTGTGGTGTACATTGAAGCAGATTAAACCATGGCAGATGATATATTTTAGTTCTGGCTGTCTGGAATTTTAAAGCTGTGGACGTCTGTGCACATTATTTATGAAGGATAAATGTAATAATGACATAAATGTCCTTTAACATAAGCAGTTCATGTGTTTTTTTTGTTTTTTTTGTTTTTATCGGTGTTCATATGCTGCGTTAGTGCACTATACTATTTTATTTTCAACATTAACTGTGGCACAGAAACACTTCGAATTTGCTGTGATGGACAAAAATCTTGTTTAGCTGAACATTTTTGACATCGAACCTAGTGGCACCCATTGGATAAGCTAAAACTGTTCGAATGTTTACGGAAATCTTTGAATCTGTCAAAATAACAGATTAAAAATTTTGTACGATCTTTACCAAACTTTCTAAAAAGACAACTGAACTCAATCATATGAAATTACGCGTTGAATACAGTTTTTTATTCGAACCGTTATATGAATTAATTTTTGACAGTTTCAAATGGGGATCGAAATGATATCTTGAATGATTATGTCCAGAAATGCACTCAAAATATTGCACCGATTGCCAACCCCTATAAAACTCCCCAACTTCACTTATAATATTGTTATACTCACTATGACCTAGTATGGGCATTGCCCTACCCATCGGTACCACACCCAATACTGTACACCATATGATCCAAACCTCATACAAAACGGGACATGGTTCTTTTATTTTATTAGAACTTTTCAAATTTTCTCACATCTGATGGTGCATCATGAAACATTTTGCGTTACATCTAAATATAAAAATAATGATTTTACAGAACAACCGTCTAGTAGCAGCTTGTCTACAACAACATCAAGGTAGTGAATATATCATATTTCGTTTATTCATCAATTTTTGATTTTACTAATATTAAATACAATTTTTCAATGAAGCGTCACATCAATGACCTCTCTTGAGCATGAGAGCAATGATACCTCGGTTTCTGCAAGTGATTACGGAAACGACTTGGCAAGCGATTATGGTAATGATAATTGGGATATTGCTGGTGATATGGACGTAAGTATTTATTCCAGTTGTTCTTTTTTGTGATTGGGATCATATCTATGATTCTATCCAACACTAGTTTTTCTTATTATTTTGAAAAATCGCTTATTAAAACGAATAAAAAAATTCGACATTTTATATTGAATTTTCCGAATTTCACGAATTTGGATGTGGCCATATCTGAACAGGCCAACCTTTTTGCAAATTTCTTCAGTAGCAACTACGATGATTCAACGAGTCAAGGCGTTGAAAAATACTATTTTTGGTGTATTGGCCCAATTTTGGTGTAAATTGCTGAAAAAAGACCCTGCACCGAAGGTGTATTCAATACACCACTCATTTTCGGTGCAAAATATGCTCCGTTCCGGTTGCATGCTCCAAAAACCAATAGCGTTGGAAATACACCGATTTTGGTGTATGAAATGATCTGGTTTTTATTCGATGCATTTTATACACCATCGGTGTAAATTTGGTGTATATCATTTACCACCGCCATATTTTTCGATTATTTACATCGTTTATAAGAAGGTATGGTCAGGGCTTAAGAATCGCACATTCATTTCACAGTACAACTCATTTCAGTGAGAGCCACAGCGCTCGTGTGCGATGGTCTTCTCATAACAACTGAGTTGTATGCGCACACTGCTCACTTACTTCTCCTCTGCTTTGTGCGGATCTTCGTTCGGTCGAAGAAAAAAATAAGAAGAAGTAGTAGTAGTATGTTCAACATAGCCGAGACATGTTTTTTTACTCTGCGTGTCTGCTGTGAGTATTTGAGCGCACATTGAACGGACAGTGATGAACTCATTTGTATTTGAGAACTTGTGAACTGTTCGTCGTCTGTTCGCACACGATATTGTGATGCATTGCGCAGGGTTCACTCTGTGCGATTCTTAAGCCCTGGGTATGGTTGACGCCATTGCAAATGGCTAACAAAAGCAAGAACAATTATTGAAATTTTCAGCATTATTTCCAGGTGAAACCATTATTTTATGATGTTTTTTCGTCACTTTTTTCATATCCTTTTGATTTTTTTTTGCCTTGATTTAAAAATTGAAAAAATAGTATTTTTTTTTTAAATTATAAATGTATACTATACATTATATAGCTTAGAGCGAAAATGTCATACAGAAATGTTGCGCGGAAAAATGTCACAAATAGAGAAATTATCAAATAGAGCAGCTATTTTTTGTCAAATAGTGAAGCTATTTGGTATCATATGCTTGCTTTGACACCAAATATCTCTTCTATTTGATACCAAATAGCTCTTCTATTTGATACCAAATAGCTCTTCTATTTGATACCAAAAATTCGGAAAGTCAATTTACGAAATCAGTTCAAATTCAAAATATCAGCTCAAAATCTTTTGCACAACATTTTTCATTTCACTTTGAAATCTCACTCAATTCGACAAATTTTATGTCAAAATGTCAAAGTGGAGAAAAACGACATAGAGTGATATTTCAGAATGGAATAAAAAGTGCTGTGCAAAATGTATTGAAATATAAATCAAAACCAATTATTTGAATATAGTTTACAGCCGTAATTGGTAACAGAATATTAAAAATTTTCGCGAAGATTCTTTTGAAAGAGTCTCTTTTAAAAAACTCTTTCGATTGAATCAATGGTGGCTCTATCGAGCGGATGGGAAAATTTAAACCCTGTTTGAAGGTTAAACCAAAAACTTTGCCGTCGTTTTTTTATTCATAATTTAACTTTTTTTTTGTTTTTTTTTTCTTCACTTAAATATATATTCAGTTGCATAAGAAAAACTATTCACAATTTTATACTTTTAGACCTCACAAGACCCAAGCAGTCCAATAGCAGCAATGCCATCTACCAGTTTGTCAATAGCATCAAATGCACAGAATTTATCAACGCAGAGAAATATAGATCCACGTGACGAATGGTCGTGGAATGATTGGGGAAGTTTAGAGGAACAACCAGTGAGTAATAATTCTTACAAGTAAACTGACCCAACTGTCACACGTCGATTTTTAAATTGAATATACAGATCAATGGGGAATGAAAAAAAAAATTGACAAAAGGGCAGCGGCCCCTTTTGGGTCATAGTGGGGATATGGTCCCTTCTTTACAATGCTTCGTCTGATGGTTTTTACAAAAGAATGCAATTTTCTCATACTAGAAATGGTTTGAGGAAAAAATATGTCGATATGAAATGTTCAGGATACTCCAGAGAAAATGACACCTTGGGTGGAGCTGCTCTCTACCCCTGAAATGAAATGGAGGGTCAAAAAGTGAAAAAATAGCGAAAAATGAACAATGCATCCCCAAAATAGGGTCGAACTTCCCTTAACCCTCAAAACAAATTACATTTTTGGATTCCTCGTGAAAAATTACCCTTAGGTTTAGAACACTTCCCATCAAAAAAAATTCATCCCTTATGTCCTAATTTAAGGCCGGGATGTTAAACAAATCGTACCCCAAACCTTCCCATGCATTCCGGTCTTGGTCAAGAGTATAAGGGACGATTTTTTTTTGATGGAAAATGTTCTAAACCTTAAGGTAATTTTTCACGAGGAATCAAAAAATGTAATTTGTTCGGGGGGTGGACGGGTTTTTTTTGACCCGATATACAGAAAAAATTGGTTTTTTTCAAAATTATTGTATGAAGACTTCCAAAAGAAGGGCTCGGAGGGGGTGACCCATTGAATATAGTGTAAAATAGATAGCCCAGAAAAAATTAGCTATAGTTGGTCATACATTTTTATGCAAAATTTCCACTCCAAGAGGTAGAAAATTGACTCTGTAATAATTGACCCCAGATGTGGGGCGATTTTTGCCAGTTCAATTTCTGGGAGACTGGGTGCGGAGGGCCGTTGGAAAAATACATATTTCCACTAATTTGGGTATGGAGAATCCAATATTTTGGGTTTTAGGTCAAAAAAGTGTGACCCCTGGGCAGGAGACCTCCCCAAGAAAATATTATGAACGTTAAATCCGAATTTCATGACAGAAAAGAAGACTTGTTGCTTGAATATCATACTTTTTGCATGCAATATCGGAAAAATAGAAAGCGGGATAAATTGATTGAATCAAAGAACAAACTGGTTTCAGAAATGATGTTTTGCAGTTTCTAAGCGTGGCATTTACTAACATTTTGAATTGAAAAAAAATTAAATGCCTTACTATACGTAGACCTCCCATCGCGTCCGGAAACGTCCGGAAAATCGTGAAATTCCTGATATTTTGGTATGACTCCGGATTCCGATTTTTTTTATATCGATTTCTCAGCAATTTCCGGATATTTTGAAATTTTGAGAAAACGTATTGAAAAGTTGTACATTTTTACACAATTTCATTTAAAATTTAATGAAAGTTACTTATTTCAGCACTAGGGTGCTTTCGTCACTCGCGCCTGCTGTCGCCGGCTGTGATTTCAAACCGTTCGAATCAAACACAACCAACATTTCATACAAATGTACTCAATCTACTCACATGCATACCCTACAAGAATTTTGCGACAACGTTTACGCAAACGTATCAGCAACCTTCCGCAATAGTTGTCACAAAATGCATGAACTGTGATCAACTTCATTCGAATTTAGTTTGTTGTATTTTAAAAGGCTGCAATGGCTGATTATTCTCCTTAATAATTATTTTAAATAAGTTTTTATGTCTTATAAGCAACGATGAGCAACATGAAAAGTTTAAATAAAACCATTTGAAATTACGTTTTCAATGTAATGAAGTTGGATACAATTCGAATTTACATGTTTACGCAATGCGATATGTAGACGTTAATTTTGCGTAAACCTGTACATTGAAAATCCTATCGCAATGCGGAATGTCGCGGGTAGGTTTTGCTTTACGGCGACATGTCGACGTAAACCTCAATTTATCGCAAAATAGGGATAGTAATGTAGGGATAGTAATTTATCTGCCGAAGTCTTCAAAATCAGCAAAGTGTATCACCGTGCAACACAAGTTTCTGCACATAAGAAATTCCAATTGCTTGTTTTAGAGGACCAAAAACCAAGCACTTTTGCATCATTAGTTTCTTCGAAACCACGTCTAGATTTTTTTTTATCGATTTCTGTAGTTCTTTTGGAAACCTGAAAAATCAGCGATTTTTGTTTATACTCAAAACATCATTTTTTGCTCATTTCTTGGCTGGTGTTTATTGAAAATGATTGAAAACGATTGAAACTACAATAATACATTGAATTGGGGAAAGAAAAATCGATTTTTTTTGGAAAATTTTGGATTTTTGCTCATTTTTATGGAAAAATTGACTTTTTTTGCATTTTAATCGAAATTTCTTCGCTCTTATCTATTGAAAAGGATAGAAAACGATTGAAACTACAATAATACATTGAATTGAACCTATATCGGGAAGAAAAATCTCATTTTTTTGGAAAATTTTGGATTTTTGCCCATTTTATATGGAAAAATTGACTTTTTTTGCATTTTAATCGAAATTTCTCAACTCAAATCTGTTGAAATTGATCGATTACTACAGAAAACGATTAAAGTTACAATTATACGTTAATTCATACATACATTGAGCTATTCAGAAGCCAGCGCTCACAGAGAGATGGCGCTGAAACCCCATTTTCCAGACGTACAATGGAATATTCTGGAAAAATGGTGATTCAATGATCAGTTTGACAGATCAACTAACAGTTCGACGATCTGACAGCTCTCTGTGTATGATTTCCAACAACTCATTCACATTAGAAATAAATATTCTAATATATAGTACACAAAAAATATTATACCAAATAAAAGTGGTCAAAACTAAAAAAAGTAAAGTGTAAGAGTGAATTGATTCAAAGTTACATTTCACATTGTTCATTGTGCAAAAATGTCGTGTCGCAATAAGAACTCGTTTTGCTATGTGTGTGCTTTATATACGCCAAGTGCTCATGCTCGCTCTATGACAAAAACATTTATTAGCGGCTTCGAGAAATATTTTCAAACTTTGTACGTGACAAAACCATATGCACCAGATATTGCTTGCGAAAACTGCTATCGTCGTTTAACTGCAGTTGATAACAACAAAGAAACAGAAGTTTTTAAAATTGTGCGGCAATCAATTTGGTTTGAAATTGATGAACACGAACCCGATGATTGCTATTTTTGTTTGACAAAGCCAAATTTCTTCGGTTTTAATTACAATCAACGAGAAAAGATTCAGTATGCAGTTTGCGAATCTGTTTTGCCTGCAAAAAATCGCTCAATTGAAATGCCGCAATCTCTGATGCAAATGGCAGAACAACAAAGAGAACTACAACGACAACTACAACAACAACAACAACAAACATATGATCCAATGGAACATTTTGACTACCCTGAAGCTGGTGGTGCTGCTACTTCTTCATATGTTCAAACTACCGGCTATACATCTGAGTATGTGGCATCTGACTTTGTTGGTATACACTTGGTAACT
>NW_022601467.1:23686156-23687302 GCF_009176505.1 Sitodiplosis mosellana | reverse complement strand
TTTCTTAGTCACTGCAGCTCGTAAACGCGGTAATACGGCTGAATTTGACAATTGCTTTGCTATGCATGAAGAATCAAAAATGATATATTGCAACGACATCGAATCATTGTTCAATTGCTTTGATATTACACATGATGTGACAGAGTGGAGACTCTTCATTGATGGTTCAACTGCCAGCTTAAAAGCCGTTTTACTTCACAATGGAAATGTCTATCCATCCATTCCAATTGCCTACGGTAGATATCAAAAAGAGGATTACGACACTATTAAATTGATGCTTCATCTCATTGAATACGATACGTATAAATGGCAAGTATGCTCCGATCTCAAAATGGTTGCGATTCTCTGTGGGATTAGGCAAGCATACTCAAAGCATCAGTGTTTATTGTGCAAGTGGGAAGGCCGCGCTGACGATTTTCACTATGGTTTTGAATGGGAAGCTCGAGATAACCGCAAAATCGGCGAATATAGCATTGTTTTCGAGCCATTGATTGATTTTGAATTAGTTATATTGCCACCCTTGCACATAAAATTGGGATTGATCAAAAACTTTCTCAAAGCATTGTACCGCATAAACCCAGACACATTGACATTTTTGATCGGATATTTCAAGAATCAATTGACCCCTGCAAAAGTGGAAGGATGTGGTCTAAACGGGAAACAAACTAATAAGTTATTTGGAAGCGCCGAATTTCTGAACATGCTCTCTCCACTCGAGAAACGAGCATTTTTGGGAATACGCGATGTTTGTGAAAATTTTCTGGGCAACACACGAGCTGAGAACTATGAAGAAATCGTGGATGACATGTTAACTGCATTCCAGGAAATGGGTGTGCATATGTCCCTAAAAATACATTTTTTGCACAACCATTTGGACTTCTTCCCTCCCAACTGCGGCCAATGTAGCGACGAACAAGGCGAGCGTTTCCACCAGGATATTTCAACAATTGAAGAACGCTTCAAAGGGAAAGATGGGACGCATATGTTGGGCGAATACTGTTGGTCAATCTGCCGTTCAACAGACCCCGATCTACATAAGCGCAAAACTCGACGACCAAGTTTTTACACTCCCAAAAAGCCCTAATTCAAAGTAGAATTATAATTTCAATCGTTTTCTATCATTTTCAACAGATTTGAGTTGAGAAA
>NW_022601467.1:23675060-23686056 GCF_009176505.1 Sitodiplosis mosellana | reverse complement strand
TTCAATTCAATGTATTATTGTAGTTTCAATCGTTTTCTATCCTTTTCAATAGATAAGAGCGAAGAAATTTCGATTAAAATGCAAAAAAAGTCAATTTTTTCATATAAAATGAGCAAAAATCCAATATTTTCCAAAAAAAATGAGATTTTTTTTCCCGATATAGGTTCATTTCAAAGTAGAATTATAATTTCAATCGTTTTCTATCCTTTTCAATAGATAAGAGCGAAGAAATTTCGATTAAAATGCAAAAAAAGTCAATTTTTCCATAAAAATGAGCAAAAATCCAAAATTTTCCAAAAAAAATCGATTTTTCTTTCCCCAATTCAATGTATTATTGTAGTTTCAATCGTTTTCAATCATTTTCAATAAACACCAGCCAAGAAATGAGCAAAAAATGATGTTTTGAGTATAAACAAAAATCGCTGATTTTTCAGGTTTCCAAAAGAACTACAGAAATCGATAAAAAAAAATCTAGACGTGGTTTCGAAGAAACTAATGATGCAAAAGTGCTTGGTTTTTGGTCCTCTAAAACAAGCAATTGGAGTTTCTCATGTGCAGAAAAAAAAGTTGAAATTTGTTACACGGTGTATACAGTGCGCCCCCGGAAATCTTAAGTAGCAGAAATCTTAATCTCTCGGAAAACTTAAGTGAATTTCGGCTCCCATTGACTACTCGGAAATCTTAAGTTTTTCTTAAGATTTCTGAGAGAATACTGTATTTCAAGTAAAATCATTTATTTTTTTCCAATTATTTATTTTTTCGAACAATAACATAACTATATCGAAATGTACAGACAACATAAAATTGTTTTCACAAATATATACAATGTTGGAATTAATCAGCCAACCGATTTACAGCTATTTCTTTGCCTGAACAAACGATGCGATAACGCTTCAGACGGTTTACAGCATGAATAAATCACAGTAGCCTTTGTTTTAACGTGTATGCACACGTAAATGACTCCGTTTGCTGTTTTGGTTGACTTTACAGCTGTATTCTCAGTTTGTTATTTTTGCGAATTTTTAATCCAAACAAATAATGTGACGACGCTGAATCTAACCGTTTACAAATTCGGAGAATAGTTTTTTTCATTGCATAAGCAATAATGTTAAACTGGAATACAGTTTAATTGATAATAAATGTGGGTAAGTGATGTGTATTTTCGATGTTTCCTTTGATTTTAGTGCATTAATATCGAAAAAAAAATTCTCTCTGAAATCTTAAGATTTCAGAAAACTTAAGTAACCGAAAAACAAACTACTTAAGATTTCCGGGGGCGCACTGTATATTCGTTGGAAAGAGGAAGGAAAAAACTTTAATTTGATAAATAAAATAATAAATATTTTTCATGTTTGAAAAATAATTTTTTAAAGGCTTTAGATAGAAAAGAATGAAGCGATAGCTGCGTTCGCTAAATCGTTCGTTGACAACTATGCTCACTTGCCGATTGAATTAATCTCTTCTACGATCGAACTCTTTTGTCTTATTTTCCCTTATATTCTTAATGTGATTTTTTGCTTTATAATGAACAGTGTCAATTACACTTTGCTGTTAGTGTGTGACACATTTCGTTTTAATGCACAAACCCATCAACAGATCATTCAATATATTCGCAATACAGATAGCAAATCGAGTAAGTAATTCCATTTTGCCATTAAAAGCAGGATTTATATGAAATCGTTTGGAAAAATAATCTTATATATTTTCGGTTCAGTTTGATTGTAATGTCAGCAAGCGCAACCGAATATTTGAAATCATGGGAAAATCTCCCAAAATCCAAAGTTCGTTTGTCTCTTTTGGTATCAAGTGACGGCACAGAAGAGAGCTCTTTCTGTGCCGTCACTTGATACCAAAAGAGACTGAATTAGGCTAGCCTAATTTTCAATGGTTAACAGATTTTTCAATTGAACATGGGCGATTTAAGGATGTGAAAACCCATATGTCTCGCAACACCACGATTCAGAGAATGAAACACCTACCGAATGTTGTTATTTAACTTAATTTTCTTTCATGTCTTTTTTATTTATTTTATGGCAATTCGATTTTGTCCACCTATTTCATATAATACCATATTCGATATATTTTCTGATCCTTATGTATTCCTCTTTTTTCAATATTTAATGAAATCCAGATTTTTCTGGATTTTCTGCTCTCAAACTTCAGACATTTGTCTGAATTCCGTACAAAAATTCCGGATATTTCGTAAAAACTCGATGGGAGGTCTAACTATACGTAAGATGAACTTTTCTACACGATTCACTTCAGTTCTACACTTTCAAACATAGCAAATTTTTCCAATACTGACATTTCTATACATTCCAACGTAGCACATTTTTTACCGTATTAAGTTAAATAAAGTTAAATGATATAAGTTATTTCAAAATTTTGTCCCTTCGTCCTAATTTGAAATGTGAAAATGACATCTGGTCGTTTGTCCCAAATCAATACTCAATGAAGCAGCGGACTTGTCGGCACACTCGTGGATTTAGCATTTCACTTGTTTTGGTGATTCGTGAGTTGCCGAAGCATCATATATGCAGTGCACTCGATATTTAACGTGAAAACCTATATTCGGTACATCAAAGTCGGCCGAGGTATGATTTCGTTTGCGCGTAGCGCGTATGCAATTCACTTGCGATACATAATATATAGGGATTCACGTTATATCGCAAGCGCTTACGCGCTACGCGCAAACTAAATCATACCTCGGCCAACTTTGATGTACCGAATATAGGTTTTCACGTTAAATATCGAGTGCACTGCATATATGATGCTTCGGTAACTCACGAATCACAAAAGCAAGTGAAATGCCAAATCCACGAGTGTGCCGACAAGTCCGCTGCTTCATTGAGTAAGAGGACGGACCAGTGTCGAGCAGACGTATGCAAGGTCAAAAATTCTATCTATAAAATATCTATTTTTTGGCAGATGGGGGTCTAAAAATTTTGTCAATGTTAGAAAAAAAGTGAAGACCTAAATAAAGGTCCTCTTTTTTGAAAATCGAATCTATCTAGTGTAAAACAGTCAAAATTCCACAATGGGGGTCTGAAAATTTATAAATCGTTGTCGAAAACAACTGAAGACCTAAAAAGAAGTTCCCCAATTTTCAAAATAGAATCTATCTAGTGTAAAAAAAATTCAAAATCGCTCGATGGGGTCTTGATTTTCAAATCCTAGATGGGGGTAAAACCGGCAACCACTCCCCCTTGCACATGTCTGGTGTCGAGTTAACTATAGAGACGGTTGAGACAGTTGCCTCAGGGCACCACGTATTTGGGGGCACCACAAAGAGAGGAAATTTAAAAAATGTTGGGAAAAGTCCACAAATATGAATTTTTGATGCCCCAAGGAGCTGTGCCCAAAAATTGTGATGCTCTGAAAAGTTTTTTATGGTGCCCCAAAAAGTGCGGTTTTTCAAAAAAATCTTGCTCGCTACCGCTCGCGTATAAAATATATACCACAAAATGTTACTTATAGCAACAAAAATTATTATTTGAATGCAACGTTTGAAACAAAGAGTAAAATTGCAACTAGTTTTTCGAAAAAAATTTCAAAGAGTACCAAAACAAAATTTGCTCCAGGGCACCACGAAACATTAACTCGGCACTGGGACGGACGAACGGACGAACTAATTTTGTTTCTTTGGCACCTTTATTCATATGTTGACGACAACTTCAATAATGTTTAAGTTCAACATTTGTCTATGTAGAGCCGTGCTGTCCAAACTTTTTTTCAGCGTGGCCACAGGATTAAATTTACTTTTTTTAAACAAAAAACACAGTAAATACATATGATAATGTTTGTCAGACCCGTAGCCAGACGTACCCAGTCGTTCGGCAATTCGTTTGGAAGTGTATCCTTCGGCTGTTTTCTTGTGTTGACTAATACTATTGAAGAACGTAATGCAACTCATTCTAATTTCAATTCCATTGCAGCCACCCCAAAAATCATTGTCATCTCAAAAATCAAAATGCGGAATAAAATCATCGTAATGAATTCATTTAGAGAGCCGAAAGTGAAATGCTTGAATATGAATAATCGTGAAGCAAATATAATTCATGGAATTGAAATTAGAATGAGTTGCATTACGTTCTTCAATAGTATTAGTCAACACAAGAAAACAGCCGAACGATACACTTCCAAACGAATTGCCGAACGACTTCTGAATTTTATTTTATTCCATCTTCTATAATGACTTGATATTGAGACCTATAAAATCATTCTCGATAGGCTTTTGTTTATAACGAATATTTATCGTCTGCGACATTTATTGTTTACATATATTGCACGTCATTCAAAAGCCAAAATTCATTCACATGCTCTTATTCTTGAAAAGAGTGTTAGATTTATTGGAACCAGCGAATAAATTGCATCAGTCGCGAGAAATGAGCTACGTCAGAGCAATCCCACTGATTGATTTGGTCATCGAGGACATAAAAAAGTTACAAAATAAAAAAGTTTCAACGAATTTGAAATTAAAGCAACAGAATTTATGGTTGAAAATGATTTGCCGCCAGTCCAAGAAAGCCGAAATCGACGACAGTTGAAATTTTTTTTACAATAAATCAAGGTAAAATTAAGTTTCGGGATATTAAATATCAAAAATTTCTTTTGAAAAATTGAAAATTACGCGCCACCCCAAAAATTGGTCATGCCACCCCATACAATCAACCCTGGCTACGGGCCTGATGTTTGTTTATTTTCAATCATTAATGCGATGGATGACATTCTTTATTTCCTGTGAGTTTATTTAAGTCGGGCGTCGATTGGCCTAGTTAGCAACGAAGTTCCCAATTTTGTTTGGATTTTTCTTCTTCTGTTTCAGGCGCTTTTGGGTGTTTCTTTCTGGACGCTTCATTTTGTGGCTTATGAAATACAGACTTAATTAAATTAATCGCCGGCAAATTTTAACATAAACAATTGAAAACGCACGCCGCATCATTGTTATACAAACAAAATTCGACATGATTCATCGAGAGCTGCTAAGGCAATCAAAACAAACATGCATATATGCATATGGGCGAATTTTCGCCAGTTTTTACTGGAACGTCAACCAGAAGAAAAAAATTGTTTTTCTTCATAAATTCTTAGTTAACTTTCAAACCGTGAAATGGGCAATGTATGCCCAAAACTAACTTTGAATGCTTATATCTTAATTATTTCTTATCATAAATTAATAAAATAACTATGGTTGAACATTTGGCTACAAAAATTGCGTTAACATACCCACATACGCGCACTAGCTTACCACATATGCGCGTTAACATGTGTGATGCGCTATACGTGAAATGGGTGCCTCTATGCCCATATACATTTTTCGACAAATTGCGTATAAAAATTAATGTGGGAACTATGAAATATACATCATTGGAAAGATCTTGAACAGTACATGTAGTATGAGTTACAAAAAATCAAAATCGATTATCATTTTATAAAAATATGGCCATTTTATCAATTTTGGCCAAACAAATTCCAACGGCCAAATTTTAATATTTCGAAGTTTTATACCAAAAATGACATCTACTTTTCAAGACCTTTCTAGTGCTATGCAAAACTTTTTGATCCAACCTGCCGTTCAAAATCTAAATTTTTGACGTCAAAATCGTCCATAGTGGAATTTGTATGTACATGTTTTTGCCTTCATTTTCGTGAAGAGATCAACATAGCAATCTCCACTTTATTGAAAAAATTCCAAAAAACTTGCTGTTGTCTTTCATATTGCGATTTTTTATGACTTTAATCACATTTCAAAGTAATTTTCATACTTTTTCGATCAATAAATACTGAAATATTTAGATTAAAAAATAAAAATTTAAGAACAAACTTGAAATTTGAAATACATCATGGGCACTCAGGTACCGGTTTCACGAACAACGTTAGAAAATACATTTCACGGTTTGAAGGTTAAGGATAATGTTTAACATTCTCATATGAAAGTAGGCACCAAGACGCAACTTTTTTGTCGATAAACTTTATCTCTAAGTATCGTAGGTCAAGAGCTATAGCCGATTCATAGGGACTGGAACGTCATGCTTTTTTGGAAGTGATTTTTGAGGTTGTTTCGGATTTCGATGATATCCAACCCATATGGCGTAGAGAATTTGTATGTGAATTACTATATTGAAGTTCAAGGTCCGATGAATCGATTGGAAAACTCGCATTTACACAAAAATGTATTCTGGACTGTCTCTGGCCGCAGGTAAGTGACTGGCTACGTCACGAAAAAAAGACTGGAACGTTACATTTTTCCATAAAATCGTGACGTTTCAGTCCCTTTTAAACGGCTATAACTTTTGGCCTACGACACTTAGGTATAAACTTTATTCACAAAAAAGTTGGTGCCTTTTTTCATATGAGAATGATAAACATCAACTTTAACTAAGAATTTATGAAAAAAAAAATCGAAAAACCAATTTTTGCGTGACGTTCCAGTCAGTATTATCGCCCATATATGAAAAATATCGCTACGAATAGGTCTCCCAGATCAATTTCAGCTCAAGTAGGGAATTTCGTAACTCCAAAGCGGGAAAAATGAACCGAAATCGGGAATTTTCCAAATTCAATGAATTTACATAAATTTGGCCGCTAAAGCGAAAAATTCCCGAACAAATTGGGAGAAAATGATATCTGTAACCCAAAAACATTTATTTTACGTCACAAGAAAAAAATAACATTATGTAATTTTCAACTTGAAAATTGACAAAAAAGACATACTCTGAAAATTAACTCGTTCTCCCAGAGTACGGAACACTTTGTATCTTTGTAGTATCTAGGTCATGTTATATGTCGTTCAAAAATTCTCGTGGAATATATGTGGATTTTGATATAAAACAAGGCTTCGTGATAGCATACCTTAGCAGGCAGTATATTTAAGGCTCAGTATAATATACCAGCATATCGAATACACACAGCTACCGCACGCACTTCTCTCGCGCGCGAACGGTTGCGTACACAGCCATCGCAACCAACTCAAAAACAAAACTTGCTATCAACGCAACCGTTTGCGTGCGAGAGAAGTATGTGCTACAGCTGTGTGTGTGTGCGATATGCTGCTATATTATACCAAACCTTAAATATACTGCGTGCTAAGGTATGCTATCACGAAGCCTTGATATAAAACGTCCAAATTGGTGGTCATTTGGTCGAGATATGCCCATATAAAAATTATGGTCATTTCATTTTATCATTTTCCAACGACCATACAGTGTACACTGCACACTTAGTATTAAATGCAAATTCTTGAATTAAATAATAGGTTTCATTCATATTATTATGAATAAATTTTTCAAAAAAAGTCAAATCGGGAGAATTTCGGCCCAAATTGGGAATTTGGTCCAATGATTTGGACGGCGGGAATGGCGACGAAAATCGGGAAATTCCCGCTTAAAAAACAGGAATGGGAGGTCTACCTATCAAATATTTTCGTTTGAAAAATAACGTAGCGACCGAAATTCATTGAACTACAGTGAACATTCGGAAAACTTAATCGTGCAGAAAACTTAAGCGGTTTTTGAAAAACGAAATCCTCAATTTCATACGAAATGACGGTCAGAAATCTTGATTGTCCAGAAAACTTAAGCTATTTTTCAAAAACAAACTACTTAAAATTTCCGAATGCAAATCAAGAAATTTCAAGCGGAATATATTTGGTTTAATATTTCAAATCATTTACTGAAAAAAGACTAGAAACTAATTATAACAAAAAATCACCAAAATCATCTATTGACCACTTGAAATTTTTCGGTTGTCAACAAGTGGCCAAGTGGCCAATAGTTTGGACTGATGTAGAGGGTGTTTATTTCCAATGTATTTAGCTGAGCAAAAGCAAGAGATTTTCATTTTATGCTGTTGATATTTTATCTATAGAATTCTAAGTTTGCCTCTACAAATAAACACCAATCATACCTAATATTCCAAATTTACACAATATTCTACTAAACGATTAGAATGAAGAGGAACGCGATGAAAACGAAGATAAAGAGAAAGAATCGATTAAGCTAACGACGGGTATCATCAACTCGAAGTTTGGATTGAATGAAATGTATGATGAAAAGAAAACAGAAATGATTGATCAAAATAACCGACCAACTGATTTACCAAGCTTATCATCCAATCATATTATGACAAGTCCAACAAATTCCAATTCTAATGCTGTCTGGAACACTGACTCATGGGCGGATGGAGAATTCGAACCTCTGGATGAAGTCAATTCAGGTAAATGTATTTGTATGTTCTGAAAATTTAAACAATTTCCCCGATAAACTGAAGGAATAAATCACAGTTTTGCGTCATTAAATCTATATAATATTTAGTAAGAATGTAAAAAAACAATTTGTCAGTTAAAAATTTGGCTTTGCTCGTTGCGTACCGACGTGATGCACCATGCACGGCTGGTTGAATTTCCGAATTCGACACTTTGCACTTCATTTGAATATTTGCACAATTGTGGCACTTTAGTTCTGATTTGTTTGTCCATCAGATTGTCCTTGATCTTTAGGTAGTTTGTGTGGTGCAAGGTACAAATGCTCTCACCTGCTGCGATGTCGTTGCGTGCAGTAGGATACTTTGTATTTCTATCCACCATTATGTATCATGAATACAATAAATTTGAAATCTCAAGAAAAAGATTAACTTTCTGCAATTTCAATCGATATTATGAATTACCCTTTGTGAAGGGTTAGCATCTTAAGAAATTTCATTATAATCAACGCAAAATAGTTTTGATAAATATTTAACTACTGTAGCGCCCGCATTTACGCAAGGAAAATGATTTTTTGTCGATTTTTCGCGATTTTTCATGTTTTTCCAACTTCTAACGGTCATATATCGAAAAAACGAATTTTGATGTGTCAAATTTTAGCTCTAATTTGTGGCTAAAATCAAGGGATATTAAAAAAATCCTTGGAGTCGTTTTCGAGAAAATGGCCGATTTGTGCAAGGCCAGGTGACCATTTTTTTTTGGTTTTCCACCCATTGGGCCACGCCAACTCAATTTTTCAACTTAAAATAGATGTCATTCGATAGCTAGCCTCGAAACCTTTCCAACGATATCCAAAAGTCTAAAATCGGTCGACTGGATTGAACACAATGGCCATTGCAAAGAATACCATTTCTTGGACTTTTAAAGGCCGACCAAGGTCAAGATGGCGACTGAATCAAAAACTGACAGAACAAAAAAGTCTTAGTTCAATCCCTGGAAGTTTGAGAAATATCGGACAAAAAGTACGGACAGCGGACACACAGATAAAACTATTAGGTATTATCTATAAGGGAGATGTCCCACATACGGGTCAGACTTTGGCATATTTTTATAACTTTTGCATGAGTATATATTTTTGCGGTCTATTTATACCGTTCGAAAGATAATGACTAAAGCTAACTTTTTCCCTAAGAGAGTTTACAAATTTGACCAAAAAATAACAAATTATGATCGTTTCCATGAGGACCTTATTTTTTGGCATTTTGAAAAATGTCACCACATACGGGTCACCTGAAAATATCCAAATAAATCGCTAAAATATGAAACAAAACCACCAAAAATGTAGAAAGTATCAACGTTTATTTGTTTTGAAAGCCTTCAGCGGCAAGAACGAATACAGATAATGTCAAATTTTCATAATTTTACTCATCATCGTTGTCTTCCAATTCCGAGTCACAATTATCTTGCGAGGTTTTTCGGAGAAGTCAACAAAGCACTTTGCATCGGCTTTCGACCACGGTTTGATGGTGGTTCCGG
This sequence comes from Sitodiplosis mosellana, assembly GCF_009176505.1. Taxonomy (NCBI): domain Eukaryota; kingdom Metazoa; phylum Arthropoda; class Insecta; order Diptera; family Cecidomyiidae; genus Sitodiplosis; species Sitodiplosis mosellana. The sequence goes on along the minus strand of NW_022601467.1, from coordinate 23,676,320 downwards.
TGTTCCAGCTTACATTGGACCAATCGAATCCAAAATTGATGCGGTTGAGGATGATAGAGAAGAAATAGATGGCGATGCCGATATTGATGTCGAAGCTTCTTCTGCTTCTTCGACGGCAGATGCCACTTCCTCTTCTCGACCTACATCAGGTGCACCAATAAGTAGTCGCCGTTGATCTTCTTCACCGATACCATCTTCGTTTGCAGCGAACATGCCTTAATTGCCTTCAGCAATGATTGAGCATCAACTTTCTCGTCGGATTTGCTTGATTTTGCTTTTTTTGATGTTTTTTTCGACTTTTTGGTAGGAGCCATAGCTAAAACACCAAAAATATCAATAAAAACACTATTAAAATGATATAGAAACACTTTCGTTAGGTTATAGTGACATAAACATGCATGACGTTTGAAAAAATGAGGTGACCCGTATGTGGTGGCACTGTGTGACCCGTATGTAGGATAGACGCCATTTTGAACATGACACCAAAAAAAAATTTTCAGACCACAAATCACTCGAAACACTTATTTCATAATAAAATACAAGAAAAATACTGAATTTATGTGTATCACACTTACCTTTTCCGGTTGATAAACTATGCGTAATAACACTTCGCAAAAAATTGGAAAAGTACTTTTTCAGCAATTTTAAAGTGACAAAATAAAACTAGCACACGAGGTACGTCTATTCACTTCGGAATACTACCAAAAACTTGCCTCGGTTGAGAAAACAATTTGACAGTAGTCGAGTCGGCCACATTTGCTTTCTGTGATGAGGTAGTATGGGTGACCCGTATGTGGTGCTGACCCGTATGTGGGACATCTCCCTTATATATAAAAAAGAGTTGTATGTATGTATGTATGTATGTCACCAAACCGTTCATCCGATTTGGGATCCAAAGATACCGTTGGAAAGCTCTTGGTATGGAGAAGGTTCCTAGAAACATCTTGGTCCATCACGGTCCATCATGGTCGAGTTAACACGACTTAACACCATTTTCACATATGAATAGTCAATAGTAATATGTTTGAAATGAAAAAGAAAATGAAAATAGGCCATCATGGTCGGCCATCGTGTTACAACACCATTAAACACTTATTAGTATGAGAAAACCATGTTTAAAAAAGTAAAAATATTCCTTTATCTCATATACGGAGTGCACGTTCTGTTCACGTTACGTTAAGGCGTACACATACAACTGCGTTAACGTAAAAGGAGTACAGCGATATATTGTATCACAGCACACGATATATTGCTGTACTC
>NW_022601467.1:23648954-23650060 GCF_009176505.1 Sitodiplosis mosellana | reverse complement strand
TCCACTATTGGGAGGTTTTACTGTATTAAGAAGAATTATTCTTTTTCACCTGTGCAAATTGGAAAACTTGTCCATTGTAGGTTGTCAAAATGGTAATATCATCTGCTTTATAGCCTTGCAAAATCAAATAGTTACAAAGTGAAAGCATAAACAATGACTCGTATACATTCTTTTTGGTAGTTTCATCTGAATCCTGAATTGAACGAATTTTACTTTGAAAATTTACCCGAAGAAAACGATTGATTGTGGAGATTGGAGAGTACTTACACCAGATTCAGAATTAGTATGGTCGATAAAATACAAATTTTTTGATACTCCAACCACATCTGGATACTGTTTCACACTATCATCGTCTGTTACCTCTTTATATATTGAAGTTCTTATTAAACTTGATATTTCCGGTCGCATTCGATATTGCGTTGTAAGAGTGACACAATGCATATCATTATTAATCATACGTTCAAACCTAAAGAAAATTATTGATTTTTAAATTATTGATTTCTAGATTTTCAATTTGGGCAGGTATATACAGTGAAATATCCATATTGAACTTCCGAGCTAGTTCGTATACACTTGTTATGGGTCTCAATTGCTGATGATCTCCTAAAAAATCAAAAATTATATCATAAATGAAAGTGTAGTTTGGCATTATTCACTGAAATGTACCAATTAAAATGAGTTGTTGAACATTTTTGGTCAACGCTGCAACAATATGACTTTCCAGCATTTCAGCTGCTTCTTCAAACACCACTAAGAATTGTAAATATAATAGTAACAAAGTATTCATTATTTCAATTATAATATCATTGTTTCATATTCGATAGAAATTGTCAAAAATATAATTCTGAATCTTAGAATTGATATCTGATACCGACAAATTTCACAACTTGGTTTGGTACGATTGCAAATAAAAGCGGAAATTGGAAAAAGAAAATCTGTATAAATTGCCATACAAAAAACGACACTTTAGCATTATGTCAAAGGATTGAATAGAGAAAAATATGTATGAAATATTAAATAATAATATGCGAAATATTCGTGGGATTTATTTTTTTTATTTACAGTCGTGGACAAAATTGAGTATACGATCCAACTATTGGGGTTTC
>NW_022601467.1:23610649-23648944 GCF_009176505.1 Sitodiplosis mosellana | reverse complement strand
AATTTTTCAATCTTTGAATGAATTATATGAAATAAATGAAAAAATTACACGTTGTATGTATTTACCAATGGGAGATTGAAGCAAGTGTACTAAAGCATTGCATCTTGCTGCTCCCGTTGAGGTCATGCCTACAATTCGCTTGGACTTTATTAATTGATATTCACCAATTTGCTTAATTTCTTCTTGCATTCGTGAAATAGATTGAAGTTTGGCCTAAAAGTAAATTTTGGTAAAATACATGTGTCGATGGACTGGATATAATGCGTTTTAAATAAACAATATTTTCATGTTTCGTTCTTCTTGGTTCTTAACAAAGCGAGAACGGAATAGTATTGTAACGGTTCCTGCTTTCTGCACTCTTATCAGCTAGTACTTGTCGGTGTCAATAAATGAATAAAACCATGAATGAAATCCTGATATTATTCACATCGATACACATGTACATCGCAAAATTTTACAATTTTCTAACGTACCTGAATTTTGGTGTACAGATCAAATGTTTCAATATCAGTATTTGAAGAATTCTGAAGTTCATTGAACTCTTGGACAGCTTCTGAATACGCCATCTTGAGCTTAAATAAGGCCGTTTTGACACGTTTATCAATGACTGCATTTTCACATAACTGTTTAATATTGAAGCGATCAAGTTGCTCGTTCTTCGATTGGTTTCCGATCCGAACAATGCTATCAGTGTATTTGAGGATGCTTGACAAAAAATGGTCTAATGCGTGGTTCGTGTAACTTATTACCACAATTTGAGCGTTTGTATTTAGGAGAAGTGTAGAAACTATTTCTAGTCCCATGTGAGACTTTCCACTTCCTGGAATACCCTGAATAATTGAAAACTGTTTCGTTATTGCATGTTTCAGCGCCTCTGCCTAGAACAAATGTGATAGAAATTTTAGTTCGTTCAAATTGGGATATTGATTAACTTACTTGGGTTGCATTGAAATTCATTTCAATCGCTTTCGGCCAAGATGATGTATTCTTCAAATCTAATGTGTGATGCTTGTAAGTAAAAACAACTTCTCCTTGTTTTGGTATATAAGTAGGATAGTGTGGCGTAGGCTAAAATTTCAAATGATTAGAAAAAATTTCAACCACATTCCCATTTCAAAGATTTGAACTTACATCAACGTCAATGATATAGTTCTTCATCGGAAATGTTTCGTCAGTAAATGATTTTAATACGTTGTATACGTGCCGATAAGTTTCGAAATAAACATCACTTTCGCACATTATAAGATCTCGATCAAATACGTTTGTTATATTATACGAATGGATTATTTCTATTTGAATCTAAAAGGATGATATTTTAATGAAGATCATTTTACTTGGTACTGTAATGTCTATATCAAATCTGACTTGCATTCTATATTACTCTATGCATTTGTCCTGGAATCGAGTCACGATGACGCCCCTGCATAATCTAATGCGACTTAGCTATGTTTACATGTTACACTTCCGTATGACGTTTGATAGTTTACTTGATTGTTTCAACAGATTGACTTTTTTTTGGTATCGTATTAAAATTTCATATCGCTTTAATGTTATTAAAATATTAATAACAAATTTTTTTACTAAGCCGAATCGCTTCAAAACATTGACGTTATTAAAAATATCGCAAAAATATCGTAATATCAATGTTAACTCTCAACCGGGCAAGTGGGTCCGTTGTGGTCCAAGAAGGTGGTTTTTCAATGAATACATATATAAAAACTATATTCTTTTGCAGAAAAGGTGCTGCATTGTATTCTTTGATCCTTTCCACGTATTACAGCCAAAAAAAACGGCGCTCCGTGGAGCTAAATATATTTGCTGGACACAAGCGGGCAAATTGGACCAAAATGGACCCATGGCTTTGTGGCTGTAAAATTGGGAATACATAATATATCATCCAAAGTAATTTTATTCCGGAAACTAGAAAGATGAATCTTTCCAATGCGCAATATACCAATAAAATTGGTTGAACCCTTGAAAAGTTACAGAGACATGTATTCATTTGAATTTTTGTCAAATGTCGAAAACCGCAAACAATAGCCATTTTTCCACCAGAATTGATAATATTTTCTGTGTAAAAGCAATGTGTCATAAAAAGTGGTATAAAGTGGGGAAGTAGGAAGATGCATCTTTCAAACGTGGCATGCTTTAACGAAATTAGTTCAGCATCAGTGGAGGTGTATACTCAAAATTCAGCTCTTAATATGTCAAATTGTAACCACAAAATTTAGACAAAAAAATCAGAGTATTATATCTGTGTTGGTTTTGATTCAATTTTATCGGCATATGGCACGTTTGAGAGATGCATCTTTCTAGCTTCCAGCACAGTCTCACTTTTGAAGATATATTGCGTTTTTTTTCAATTTTACAGCCATAAAACTATGGGCCCACTTTGGTCCACCTTGCCCGACAACTTAAGTGATTTAGCTTGCCCGTCTGCGGGTCAATAACTATTAAAATATTAATGACGGAAAATCTGTAATTGCGTTAATGTAATATATTACATATATATTTGTAAGGCTAATGATATTAGATTATCCAGGTGGTGTTTACGCTCCATATCAACTGTCAAATTCTCATCGCAAGTCAGACGTGTTTCCTTTCTTTACATTCAAATATTATATGAGATACAAATATTTCGCATATATTGGCGAGTTAATAAACTTACATAACCCTGACTCAGTAAATCAACGTCGCGATTAGAAACCACGGCGATAATCAAATTTTCAAACATCGGTGTTGATGAGAAGCACAATAAGGATCCATACATCAATTTTTTCGAATATTTATTAGTGTTAACCAGTTCTGATGAGTTTTGTTCGGAACGAATTTTAGCTTCCAAATCTACCATCAAATATTCACTTTTAAACCTCGTTTTAGAACTTTTCAATTGCTTAACCAGGATTCGAACATTTGGATAAACACGTATATTGAAATTTGATTTTGGCTCTTCTACTGTTTGATTATCTTTCAATTGTTCAATTATTTGAACTATGCCTTCACGAAGCGGACTGATAAAGTCTTCACGTAACAACGCTAAATGAATGTCCAAATATTGTGCAACACTCTCAAAACGACCTTTAAAAAGAAAGATAAAAAATAAAAATAAAAATAAAAATAAAAAAATAATGATAATAACAAGAAAATACCTTTTATAATGTTCGGTTTAACATATGTGAGTAGATTTTGTTTCTGTGTTAGCTCGTCAATACTCGGGTAAATATCCATTTGTTGATATGTTTGATAACATTCTTTATCCTTATCTTTATCTGATTTTGAATCATTCAGTAGCATTTCATACTCAATTTTAAACTGACTTAAAATCAAATCATTATTTTCATTCCCATCGATGATTTTTAAAATGTTTTCAATGAATCCTCCAGGTAATCCAACATACTTTGCAACTGAAGTGGACAATTCTAGAGCATGTTGCCACACTTCTGTATTATTTCGGTGTACAACCACTTTATTATTTTTCTTTTTCTGTTTTGAAAAAGAATTTGGTCGTGGCTTTATCGTTGTTTCTTTTAATATGGTTTCGATTTGATTCCAATAATTACTTATTTTGCGTACTTTATTTAAGAGTGTATTAATATGTTCAGTAAATGGATTCTCAATAAACCTATTTATCACTTTAATAGTTGACAGCATCATTTCAATTGAATTCGATGATCGATTTAATGTTTCAAAGAATCCAGAATCAGTTTGAATTATATCCAAAAATATATTCAAAGGGGTTTGATCCAAAAGAAAGCTCAATTTTTTGAATGAAATTGGCTGAATGTATGATGAGTTGGTACAATTCTTTACCATAAAATTGTTCGCTTTATTTTGATCGGTTGATGTTCTGTTTGTATTTTTTTCATTGGAACAGTAGCTTCCACCATACTCTGAAATTTTTTTGCAGTATTTTAATAATCATATTTCGAAATTTTTGGGAATATAATTTCGGTAACTAATGACCAACCGGAATCGTCAGCATCGGAAATTTTTGATGTAACGAAATGCTCAACATCACTTGAAGGCGCTTGGACTACAAATTCATCTATATCTTTTTCAAACCAATCGTCGTCAGAATTGCTCATGATTAATGACAATTTGAAAAAAATAGTTAAATAAATTTTAGCAACACAACACTTATACTGTCTGCAATCCTATACATAGTATGTGACGTTTTGTCTACATTTAATCTAGTACTTCAATTCTTTTTTTAAAAAAAGGGAATAGAATCATTCATAGATTGTGTTTTGGATATATTTTATTTATTATTGATTGGATTACTGCGGATGCTTTTTGTAGAGTAATTTTGTCAGAACCAGCTGAGATCTGAGACTTGAAACCTGAAACTAGAAAACACGTATGAGTTTCATTGAATAATTTTACTTTATTCTTTCAGAACAAAGAAATTTTCTTTGCATTACATGAAATGTATTTTCAATCGTAATAAATTTGCAGTTGTACATGTATTACGTTCAAATTTCAGTAATTGAAATAGCCGGTAGTTCTACCGGAATCCGGTAGTTTTAAATGAGAAGATTCAGCTCTAAACCTTAATGTACTGTACATTCATTCATTTTACCCAATTTTCGGATATGAAAAATTGCAGTAATAAGCAATTCGAAATGATTATCGTTTATTTCACCTTTTCATTTTATTGACACCGCCAAAAACGGGCTGAATCTTTTGATTTTTGCAGGAGAATGACTCCAAGAGTCATGAAAAACCTGATATTCTCGTGATTATGCAATTGAAGTGTTACATAAATAGTGGTTCTCGACTACTATGAAAATTTGATATGTGAATGTTCTAATCAATAAAGCCATAACCAAAGCATGGAAATGGATAAAGACAGCCGCATGTCAACGGTCCAATAAAGCCCTATCTCAAGGTGTAAAAATGAAAAACTAACTGAAGCGTAAAGCATTGTAATAACGTCCTATATGCAGGGTTGGCATGTAGAAAACTTAATCATGTAATCTACATTTCGTTCATGTAAATTAAATAAAAATTTTGGAGTTCTCTACATGAATTTTGTAGAAAACGTAGAAAACCAAATTGGATTTAAGATATATTTATAAAGAAAATTAGAATTTATCTCAGGATTTCGTAATTATAATGAAAAACATTACCACTATTGGTAAAAATGAATGTAAATTATGTAGTAGGTTTGGTTTCATTGCTGAAATTCCGCTCCTAAAGTGAAAAAACTGACAATTTAATATAGAAAAACGTTACTTTTTTCACGAGCATAATATTACCGTTGCGACAAAAAAATTCCCTCAGAATATTTGAGAATTGAATCGAAGCATGGCATTTGTCTACGAACAAAAAGCAACAACGCAAGTTTTTGAACCAAAGCAACACAAAGCAAATTTGAGAAACAAAGTGCAACATAAAAAATCATGTTGAAGTTTAAAGCCGAAACTTGCTTTGTGGCACTTTGTTTCTAATTGGTGTTGTTTCTATTTGAATCTAATTTCGGGCATGATGCAGTCTGTTTCAAAATTATGATGAGTTGATAACGAGTGCGAATTTCGAGGACGCGAAGACAGTTATCAAAAACAAGACCGTTCTTGAAATTTTAGTTACTTATTCTATTTTGTTGTTTCACAACAAACCATTTTTTGGCGCATTACATGAAATGTATTTCATCAAAGTAACTTTGAAGTAATATATTTATTTGGAACAAAGTACACACAAGCAAATTCCAGTACAAATTTCCCCTCATTTGTTCCGATACGGAGGAGTAAAATAGGAGTAAAAATCAGTGCGACTACTTCAGTAGGGAACGACTGTAAACCTACTTATACATGCGTAAGTTTGACGCTTGCTCCAGACTGAAATAATCAATTGCGCGGATACTCCAGTTAGTGTTGGCCGTCGAACACTTTCGAACGCTTGTTCGTTCGTTCGACATGGTTTTAAAAAAAGGGTTTGTTCGTTCGTTCGTTCGACAATTAAAAAAAACATTTTTTGTTCGTTCGTTCGACAATTTGAAAAAATATTTTTTTGTTCGTTCGTTCGTTCGACATTCATTTTGTTCGATGTTCGGCCCGAACAAAATTTTTTCACATTACAAAATTCGATGTATTGATCAAATTTATAATGTAATCGTTACAGCTCATGCTTTTATTAGCTTTTATTATAATTTTTCATAGTAATACCAATTTTATTCGGGAGATTTTGAAATAAAAAAAACTTTGTTCGGACCGAACATCGAACAAAATGAATGTCGAACGAACGAACGAACAAAAAAATATTTTTACAAATTGTCGAACAAACGAACGAACAAAAAATATTTTTTTTAAATTGTCGAACGAACGAACGAAAAAAAAATTGTTTTTCAAATTGTCGAACGAACGTTCGAAGCCATTACTAACTCCAGTATAGAGCAAGCGTCAAACTTACGCATGTATAAGTAGGTAGACAGTCGTTCCCTACTGGAGTAGTCACACTGATGTTTACTCCAGTTAAGAGTGTATGCGTAATACTCCGTATCAGAATAAAAGAGGGGAAATTCGCACGTGGATTCGCTTGTGTGTACAGAAGATAAATTCTCAGTTATTTCAAAAATGAATTACAAGATCTTGGTTTTATTTCTTTTTTGAAATATACTGCCTTTGGTTTAAATTAAATAAATAATATGAGCATAGATCTAAAGCCACTTTAATTCTGTTCAAGACCCAGAAAATACTGAACGAAAAAAGCTTGAAATAATGTAATTAAAAAAAATTATCATAAGAATTTGATTGGCGCTTTGAGTTATTATGCACTTATTTGTCGTTAGTGCCACTGTTTTAAATTAAATAAAAAATATGAGAATAAAATTCAAATTCACCATAATTTGTTTCAGTACTCAAAAAGTATTAAGAAAAAAAACCAGATTAGTAGCTCTACATTTCATGTAGTGCTAACGAGGACTGTCCTCCTGAAACGAGGACGTCTCTGCACATTGACTATAATAACCATAGTTGGCTCAGAAAAACTTCAAAAATTCGCGCCGATATATTTTTTCTGCATTTATTTTCAAAATAAAAAGAAAAAGATGGAAAAAATCGAAATTTTACCCCCGTTTTTAATAAGTTGTCAACGGCTGGAAATATTCGAAGAAATTCGATAATTTTAGCACTTTTACATACAGGGTGGGCCAGAATAACTGTCGGTTTTATTTTCAAGTATGAATTACACATTGTGTAAGATAATTGGGTACTAAATATTTTTATTCCAGCCGCCAAATTTGGTTTTCCAAAAATATTGGTCGAGTTATAGAATCTACACACAAATCCTTACTTTTACTTTGAAGGATTGCGAGCTAAGTTGTGGCCAAACAGTCTTTGGATCATTGGATTTCGAAGGCATGTGGGCACTGCCCACTGGGCAGAAAAGAAGAAAAAAATTCTAGAGAAAATGGCAGCCATTAATCAATGTTCATGAAATCACATTCTTCTGATTTTGGCACATTTTCGTTCACCAATTGTTTATACATAGAGTTATTGTAAATCAAGGGAACGTTATATGCAATTCTTTTTCATTGCGTTAAATAGCATATAATACTAATGAATAAAATCGTAAGCAATTGAACAATCGTAATTAGCAATGTATAGAAATCTCGATCTTTCAAACCATATTTTTCGCGGCGCGCAACCGTTTTTGGGAGTTTTAGACACCAAATTGACAGTCATTTGTATTTGAATTTGAATCAAATAGTGGCTACGCAATCTTTGAACCCTTATTATCTATTTAAAGGTGTCAAACGGACGAACTGTCCGTCTTTTTAGCCCGTCCGTCCGTCCGTTCAGGGCTCTTGAAATTTTTTTTGTCCGTCCGTCCGTCCGTTCAGAGCCGCTTAAAATTTTCTTGTCCGTCCGTCCGTCCGTTCAGAGCCCCCAAAAAATTTTCTTGTCCGTCCGTTTAAAGAGCCCTGAACGGATGGACGGACGGACAAGAAAATTTTTTGAACGGACACCTTTATATCTATTGACAAAAATATCCGAAAAATTATCTAAACTTTGACGTGAATACCGACTATGTATTGATGTTCAAAAATTACGTTTAAACGCGCTTCTGATTGGCATCGTATCCCATTTGGCGCTATTTCAGAAAAAGTATGCATTTTGATCAAGTGTTTATTGGTAAATAAGATACGTAAAACATCAACAAATATAAAGGTAAGCAGTTGGTTTAGTTATTTTATATCGTATTTAAAAAATTATATTAGAAAAAAGGCCGACAGTCATTCTGGCCCACCCTGTAATCTACTTTATGGACATTAGCGCGGAAATCTCGATCAAATTGTATGCAAGTGAAGTATTGGGTCTGGGAATTAATCGTGTCGATTTTTCAAAAGATGGCGTAACTTTGCATGGTTGTATCGGGCAATACTTTTTTCTTTTTCACATGAGTGGTCTAGTGTCAAACTACAAAAATCATCATCTATCATTTCATCGAAGTTTGGATAAACATTTTTTTTTGCGCCTTAAATATGTCAAATTTTGTACCGAAAAAGCAACATTTCCCGCAAGCATTAATTTTTTGCTTTCATTTGAAGAAAACTGCGGCTGAAGCGCATCGAATGTTGGTGGAAGCCTATGGTGAGCATGCTCCATCGGAACGTACATGTGAACGGTGGTTTTCACGGTTCAAAAGTGGTGATTTTAGCACGGAAGACAAGGAACGTCCCGGCCAGCCAAAAAAGTTTGAAGATGCGGAATTGGAGGCATTGCTCGATGAAGATTCGAGTCAAACTCAAGATGAGCTTGCCAGAGCATTGAATGTTGACCGAAGCACTGTTGGATATCGTTTAAGGGCCCTTGGTTTCATTCGCAAGTTGTCAAATTGGGTACCACATGAATTGACGCCAGCGCAAGCTGAAAGGCGTTTAGTGACTTGCGAAATGCTGCTCGCAAGGCACAAAAAAAGAGGTTTTCTGTATCGAATTGTCACTGGTGACGAAAAATGGATTCATTACGATAACCCCAAGCGCAAAGCATCGTATGTTAAGCCCGGCCAACCAGCAACATCACAGCCAAAACAAGAAATTCACGGCGACAAGGTAATGCTGTCTATTTGGTGGGATGAGGAGGGAGTGGTGTATTATGAGCTGCTGAGAAGTGGTCAAACCATCGATGGGCCCTTCTATCGACAACAATTGATACGTTTGAAACAAGCAATCAAAGAAAAACGCACGAAATGGGAGACCAGAAAAGAGACATTGATTTTCCTACATGACAATGCTAGGCCACACATTGAGAAATCGGTCAAAAACTACTTGGAAAATAGCGGATGGGAAGTTTTGGCTCACGCCCCGTATAGCCCAGACCTGGCTCCTTCCGACTACCATTTGTTTCGATCGATGCAAAACCATATGGACGGAGAGCGGTTCTCTTCAGTTGAAGAAATCCAAAATTGGCTCGATGCATTTATAGCCTCAAAAGATGAGGAATTTTTTAAGGCAGGCATCCGTCAATTGCCCACATTGTGGCAGAAGGTCATCGCTTCCGATGGACAATATTTTGATTGAAATGTAATTTCATTTTGGTATTCAAATAAATGTTTGAAAATTTAAAAAAATCGACAAAACTAATTCCCAGACCCAATATTTGCACGCAAGCATGGGCATAAAATCATTTTGACACTATTCAACCTACCTTGTGGACGATTGGACAAAAATATCGACCAAAGTTTACAATTATGTGACTAGGGGAGTTTATCATTCAAAAATTCTTCAATTTCGATGTGTTTTGGTCTATATTCAGAATATTCACTCATATTCACAGATATTCAGTTTTTCTTATTCGACAGTTCAGGCGTTCTCACCAGCCGCCATCTTTAATTTGTCGCCATCTTGAAAATTGTATTCAAAATATGATATTTAAAGAAGAATCTCATCTTATCTAGATAGAGAAATTTTTAACATTACCCAACACTGAAAATATCCACAATATTCACCTACATTCACAACATTTTCGGAAAATCAATAAGAAAATATCTACAACATTCACAAATATTCACACTCTTTCATTCTTGAATGAACCCCCTAGATTGAAGAACACTACTTTTACTTGCACGCAAGTGCTATTCTCGGAATCAAATCTAAAAGTATGTTGGAAAAAAATGTTTGCTGCAAGTATTTTATTTGCAAAGTTTGTTCCCACCCCAACAATCATAAAGTATGTGAAGCATAGATTTCACGTCTGATGTCTATATGAAATACTATTCTTACCAGTAGAACTATCGTCGGGCTGTTGTGCCATGAGATATTTATTTGTTAAAAGTTCAATACCCTTTTTCGGGAGATAATGGTTAAAAATGTTTCTTTTCATCTTTATCTATTCAAAAAATGGCGGCTGATTTTTGTCATTCCGTTGTCACTATATGCAGACAATATGAATTTTTTGCATGAAGACTACTATTTTATTTAGCCGCCAGTTTAAGTTGTACCATACGTGGTAAATGCAAATATTTCAAGCTCTTGTTCCATATTTTTGTATTAAAATTTGGGAAATTTGGGCTCATTTCTTGAATAGTTTTTCTATTTGTTTGGATTTGGGAAGAGATAAATCGGTATGAATAGCTAAACAATTGGTTCTTTATTTGTTCTCAAAGTTCTTTTATTATATGCAAAAATGTTGCTCAATGCGTTATTTAATAGTAGTACACATGAATTCATAACATTGAGCTCATTAACGACTGAGTCCTTCATTTTGTTGAGGAAGTACATTAAACTTTAAAATATTACCGAAAAAACTGTTTATTTAAACTGTCCCGAAATATTCTTAATGATTTGAAAAAGCATTTGATGAGTTTTGTCTTAAAATCATTATGGCACCATTAGATTATACCATTTTTGCGAAACAACAGTACCTACTCTTAAGTGATTAAGTTCAACTTAACTCGTTTATTTGATCATGGTAGAATGTCGTCTACTGTAATCTGTTCGATATCTGTTCAGCATCAATGAAGAAAACGACTAGAAAATTTATACACATCTCCACATTTGCTATGAAAAATATTATGTGCTCATCAAATGGCGCCTCGGTTTTATGATAAAGACCAGCAAATCTTTTAAATTACTATATTATTACTTGTTGATTTTTTAGGTGAATATTCCTTTCGATATTTTTCAGGTGCTGTTCTCTGAGTACGTACACCAACCATCGCTAGTATAGTGCATAAGACTAAACGCACCCATTCATTTTTCATTGTTTTCAAATTCCGCGCGGAAAAATTATATCAAGTCTTGATAGGAATGGATGTGTTTAGTATTATGGTATCTGGCGTTACTGTGCCCATTGACATATTACTAGCGATTCTCGACGTACACATTAATTATTATGTTCCTTGCATTTTTGATACTATTAAACTTTTAAGGAAAAAAATTAATAGAGAAAAATAATTCTTCCGTATATATGTTTCAGACAGAGCATTGAATTGGCAGCTAATTCAATGCTCAGGTTCCAGTAGCAGAATTTTTATGTATTGTCGTTCAATTGATATTGCCGAAATATTTTAAACTGTTTTGTGTTTCAATCAATACGTGTTTCTCGCTATCTTGAAAAATTAGAAGGTTTCAACATCACACAGTTATAATAAGACGATGTAGAGCGCCGCTGCAAAACGACGGCAAAATTTTGTTCAAATTTGTTGTATAGCGCAGATGTTTATATGGGATGATGTAGTGTGCGTATGTCAGAATGTTAGCGTGATTTACGTGACCAAATGGTCAATGATTTGAACCACAGTTGTTTTATTTATGTATGATGCAAAATGATGAAGGTACAAGCATTGAAAGTTGGTCTTGGGCTGAAGATGAAGAGGAGGAGGATGAATGAAAAATCTCCATTTTTATAAACTGTTTAGCCACTGAAAGTCTTCAAAATGAATCCATATTTCTGAACAGTTATGGGGTTTTTACTCCATATTTTCCAAGGGGGAAAGCAGTAATCGAGTACTGCATTCAATGCCGATTCAATGCCACTAAATTCAATGCAATGCTATTCACTGCAATCCACTGCTGTCATCGATTGATGTACTAGATTACTGTTTTGACAGGAGTGGATTGCAGTGAATAGCATTAATTTGAATTTAGTGGCATTGAATTGGCATTGAATTGGCATTAAATCGGCATTGAATCAGCATTGAATGCAGTACTAGATCACTGCTTTCCCCCTTGATTTCAGCCTACTCAGAAAATAAGTAAACAAAAAAAAATTCGCAACAAAGTGCGCTGTAAATGGAAAATATTCAGCAATGAATGCTCTAACGGCATCTATACGGCATAGTTTGGAAGTACAAGTAAATGCTTTCGTCATAAGGTTTACCCAAATGTTGGAAATGGCATTTGTCAGATAAACGTCATTCATGATTTAAGTCCGTGATCTTCCGATAGGGACAAAAGCAATGCAAACTGAACTCTGAACGGTTTTCTGAATTTATTACCATTGTGCTTCACTGTATTGAAATTTCGTGTCGATGCAATCACTTCACATTCTTCGAATAAAAGCTGCGTACTATAATTACCTTTCCAAAGGTATATAGAACTCCTCATTTTATTGGACCAGTAAAAAGTTATAGGTAAAAAGCAAAACCCGTCTCATACCTGGTACATCTCCCCTACAATTGAGGTTAAATCCGAAAATGATTTACATATTTTGTTGTTTGTCATATGATTTCGCAATATGTACTGCATAATGGTGACGAAATAATATGAAATATTGTGAAATCGTATGACAAACAACAAAAGATGTAAAATATTTGCGGATTTAACACTATGACTGTTCTTCATATTTGCAACATATTACTGTTCTTGGGGGACTCCAGGGCCCCATATGTATTTCATATGAAATCTGGACTGCTATAAGAGATAACAAATTAGTGTCTGAAGCAAAGTTGTAATACTCGAGGTTTGCTATGATTTTGTTACAACAAATATTGCTTATCTCTTATCAGTTCCGCGAAAAACGCGAAAAAACGCGAAAATCGCGAAATTTTCCAACCTCGTTTTAGTGAAGCCGATAAGAAGTAAGAGACTTGCCTCTTCGACAGAAATGTAGAGCAGGTCGAGTACTACAACTTTGCCACAGACACCAAGTCGTTATCTCTTATCAGTTTCGCGAAAAATGATTATCAAGAACTCGCGTTTTCGCGTTTTTTTGCGTAACTGATAAGAGATAACGACTTGATGTCTATGGTGAAGTTGTAGTACTCAAGCTGTTCTACAACTTTGCCGAAGATACCAAGTCGTTATCTTTTATCAGTTTCGCGGAATACGCGAGAAACCGCAGAAAACCGCGAAAAAACGCGTTTTTTCCTTATCATTTTTCACGGAACTGATAAAAGATAACGAGATGGTGTCTAAAGCAAAGTTGTAGCTCTGGTCGAGTACTATAATTTGCCACAGACCCCAAGTCGTTATCTCGTATCAGTTACGCGAAAAAATGATAAGAAAACATTCGCGTTTTTCACGGTTTTCTGCGGTTTTTCGCATATTCCGCGAAACTGATAAGAGATAACGAGATTGTGTCTATACCAAAGTTGTAAAGCAGCTTAAGTACTACAACTTCGCTTCAAGCATCAAGTCGTTATCTCTTATCAGTTACGCGAAAAGCCGCGAAAACCGTGAAAAACGCGAATTTTTTCTTATCATTTTTTCGCGTAACTGATAATAGATAACGACTTGGTGTCTGTACTAAAGTTGTAGTACTCGACCAGAGCTACAACTTTGCCATAGACACCATCTCGTTATCTCTTATCAGTTCCTTGAAAAATGAGAAACTATGAATTCGCGTTTTTCACGTTTTCGCGGCTTTTCGCGTAACTGATAAGAGATAACGACTTGATGTCTACGGCGAATTTGTAGTACATAAACTAGTCTACAACACTGCTACAGACACCAAGTCGATATCTCTTATCATAGTCCAGTTATAATATAAAATAGCCATGGGGCCCTGGAGTCCCCCAAGAACAACAGCGTAACATGCTTTGCGGCAGGCTGTATTTTACACATACTCACACATATGTATATGTTTTTTTTCATTCGTGTAGAGAAATGTTCAATCTATACAATGCGACTTAACTCCGGTTGGTTTATACACTGCTTAGTACTTTTATTCAACTTTAAAGTTCGCTGGGGGCCCTGGGTGCCCCAAGAACAATCATAGTGTTAATTTCGATTGTATTTTATTTTATTTCAAAGAGTTAAGCACAGCTCAACCTCAGATCTGTGTATTAGTGAGCTGTGTGTAGCGAGCAACGTATTGTACATAACTTAAATGTAGTTGTAGTACATTAGCGTTAACGTAGCAATCTCTGTGTTACCGTATGTAGTATTAGGCAACACCGCTCAAAAGTAACTATGTGTGAGTAGCGAGGTCGAAACGCATAGCATGGTGCCTAACTCTTTTTTTTATATTTCTTAATTATTTTTTTCATTGTTTTCATTTAAACATGCCGGAGTGGATTTGAGCGCGAACAAATTTGAACAGAATTTTGCCGTCTTTCTGTAGCGGCGCTCTACAATTGCACATTCTGTATTTTGCATACAATCAATGAGAGATTATAACCGTGTGTTCAACATTTTGAATGCAAACACACACAGCGTGGTTAGAGTTAAAATAGATTTGCTATATCATATGGACGGGATTATTTAATGTTTTAAGTATTCAAAATGCGGGTATAGCAACTGGTCTTTCACTTTGTTATTCATATCAGGCATTGAACGACGATATTTTTCCTATTTTTCAATTCAATTTGGTTTACGTTAAATTATTTATGTTTGCTAAAGCATTTTTAATTTATGTAACCATAGGATGCACACGGTTTTAATATCAGTAAATTATATTATCTTTTTTTTTCCAAAAAAATCTGTGCATTTTGAAATATATTATATTAAATCGATTCATATTTTCGTAATTTTTATCTTATACTAAAATATGTGTGAAAATAATTTTTATCTTTTGATTTCAATTGTATACATAAAACTTCTGTAAATTGCATGAGGCACAACCGCAACACTGCTTTCACGTGTAATATATGTAAAAATTGATACCTTTTTAAATTTGTGAAAAAAAATCCTAATAAAAAATCTACGAACTTCCACTGTTGAATATGGGTTTATCTCCTTTGTTTTTTGATTGCAAAGAATTCTTTTTAACTTTCAGGTATAGTATATGTTATATAACGCCATTGTAGATCACAAACAGGGTGACTTTGCAGTAATTTTCGAAATTCCATTGAATGAGCATTGTGAGTTTTCAGCCGATGACGTTTATCGCATCTGCTTAAAATTTTGGAACTCCGAGGAAATTCGATGCGACCAAAAGCCTTTACTTTTAAAGTTGACTTAAATGAGTTTTTAAGCAAAAACGTAATTGAAAAAATGAAATTCGATGTAACACTCACCGTTTGCCTCATATTTGTATAAAAATCAGTATACCAGCGATATTAGGTTGATATTTTATTGAATCATTTGTTTGTACTACACTTGCACGACTGAATGTGCACAGTTTCAAATGTAAAAAATGCGATAAGCGGTGAACACAATGCTAACAGTGCTGCTCCGAAGCCTGTTGTTAACCCTCTAATGCATTAATTTTTCCCAGGGCTAAGAGTACTGGTACTTGGTTGGTTTTCGGCCATAGATATTTAAACAAATATTCATAATCCTGGATTCCTCTTGGTTTAGTCAGGAAATGCGATTGACATAAATCAGAGAACAATCAAATCCATTGTTTAAAAGTGTCAAAAATGTGTCTAATTTGAAGTTCGAATAATTTATTTTGTCAAATTTTTGTTTTTGCACACATTTTTGTTCATAACTTAACAATCACACTACATAGACAGATATTGCCAAAGACAAAACATTGACGAATAAAATTTTTATTTGAAGCAATGTGATCCGATGTTCGGTTAACGTTCTACAGGCGTTCAAATGTTGCCCGTCTAGAGGCGGTTGTATGCATTAGAGGGTTAAGGAGCTGTCGCGCCCGGTATATATCACACCATTCCACTGAGCCGTTTGTTATTTTGAATCATTTGAACCTCTTCGCTCACATCCAGCCGTTCACGAGTAAATTCACCGTCACCAAGCTGACAAAGGAAAACCATAAACAGGCCAAGCAACCATTGATATTTGAGCCATTCGAGCCAACTCGACGTTCCCCATATCCCCGTTTGAACATTGCATTAGGTGTACATTGTACTCCCAAAACTGTCGTTTTGTTAATGTAGGAAACAAATGTTAATGTAGGAAAATTCATTGATCTTTTCATTAAATTTTCCACTTTTGAGTTACACGTCATATTTTCCAACAAAATCAATTTATTGCAAAAAAGAGGTGGCCAAAATCTTTTTTGCCCACTGTATTTTTGAAATCTATCATTCGCATGAAAATTGTTGGTCCCAAAAATGATGTTTTGAATCAAAACATCCGGAAGTTCCATTTTTTGGATTTTTTCTCTAGATTTTCCGTTAAGGTCCAAACTTTAATTTAAAAAATCATCATTGGGGTCAACAATTTTAGTGCCAACGATATATTTCAAAAATGTGAGCTAACAAAAGTTTTGACTTTGGACTTAAAAATTAAACTCCGAGCAAGTGCGGAATGGGCGGACTGTTCCACTCATGAAAATGACGCAGTGTTCGTTCGTTCGTTCGTTTACATGTTTGTTCCCTTGTTCGCAAGAAAGAAGAAGAAAAATTAAATTAGTGTAAATGAACCCGTGAGCATAAAAACAACGTATTGACTCTTCGCCGATGAATACGAAACGCAAAAAAATCGCCGAACAAAGTGAAACACCAATCTGTTATTGGATCAATATGAAACATGAAATCGTTGGCCACTATTTTATTTACGTTGCGCTTTGTTTCGAAGCGCGGCAAGTGTTTCATTTTTTTCCAGTAACAGAACGTTGTATCACTTTGTTCGGCGACGCGCTCAATGTACTGTTTTGAAAAAATATGCATGATTTGATACAGTTTTGTGCGAGTGCAACATAAATTCTGTTCGCTTGAAAGTGAATCGTGAAATATCGGCTGACTATAGAAATTGTGTTTCACTTTAATTGAAACAAAAATGTTTGATACACTTTTGAGTCCATTGGTATGATGATTCATTTTAATGGTGGTTTTGGTCGTGATTTGTCTATGAAGTGAAAATTAACTGATAAGGAGCGCGAATTTCGATGTGCCGATAACACCAATAGAGCAGAAAAAAATACTATATGAAAATCGAAAAAAAATTTAAACTTTTTTTTTCGACTGTTGCCTATTTCGGATCGTCTACATGGGAAGTTTGTATGAAATCCTCGGAACGCGGGTTCACGCCGCTGTGAATACATTGGTTTATATAGTGAAATCTATACATGGCCAAAACACGGACGCACAACACCCATTCTATTTCGCTCACACTTACGTGCAATTTTTACCCGTATAACAAAGTAGTCTGCTTTACTGTTAAAAAGATGTGCGCAGTAAAGAAACGAGAACGTACATGTTTCAGCAACGTTAAAGTGCACGTAAGTGTGAGCGAAATAGAATGGGTGTTGTGTTAAAATGAATCATCATACCAATGGACTCAAAACTGTATCAAATCATGCATATTTTTCCAAAACAGTACATTGAGCGCGTCGCCGAACAAAGTGATACAACGTTCTGTTACTGGAACAAAATGAAACACTTGCCACGCTTCGAAACAAAGCGCAACGTGAATAAAATAGTAGCCAACGATTTCATGCTTCATATTGATCCAATAACTGATTGGTGTTTCACTTTGTTCGGCGATTTTTTTGCGTTTCGTATTCATCGGCGAAGAGTCAATACGTTGTTTTTATGCTCACGGGTTCAAATGTCATGCATAAAATCATGAAAAACTTTATTCAATGATTTTTCAGTTTTGAAGAGAATGAGTTTTCGAAAGAAAAATTCCATTTGGAATTGTTTCTTCTTAAAAATTCATTTTTTGCGAAAAAGAAAAAAAAGAAAAAACTTGCGAAAAAACGAACGAAAATACGAACATTTTTGGTTCGTGGACATCTCTATCCAAATGTAGGTATCAAATACTACTGTACAAATTTCGAAAACAAAATTTCGCTCAAGAAGAAGAGGAGGCTCATTTTCATGCTTTTTGCAGTCGCTAAATCCGAATCAGTGTTAGTTTTGCTCTGGCAGCTCTAAGTTTTGAGATATGGCGTAGGTGCGGTTTCAACATATTTCAGGTGGTGTTTTCTCAAAAATCAACGAATGTTGTACTAACATCTTGGAATATCGTTGAACATTATGATAGAGGACCACAGAACCTTTCATTTCAGTTCCTACTTGTCTCAATATCGTAATTCTATCTAAAGTTATAGCACTTTTTGTTCAAAGTTCCATGTCACTTCGGTGAAGTTGTACTATTGGAGGTCTCCTTTGCTGAAGTTAATTATTTCTTATCACTTTCTCGACAACCCGCCAAAAAAGAATATGTACATCCAAGTTAGTTATTGTGTTCGGCAAGTGTTTGAGCTACTGGATGGACATAATCAATTACTTTTTTCTGTGATGTGTTCGGGACCTCAAGTAGAGCATTTATAACTATTCATCATGTGTTTTGGACATTCCAAAAATAAATTAGAGCCGCTTAAAAAAAGGTGTTATTTTCTCACAGTTTTTCGAATTTTTTGTTTTGAAAATAGCCAATTTTCAAAACAAAAAATTCACTCACAGAACCAATACGTGTCATTCTAATTTTCTGCCACTCCATCAATTCATTCCCAGCGAAGCGGGCTGCGTTCAGCTAGTACATTTATATGTGTATACATTCTTTTAAGCATTATGAATTGCAAAAGAATAAACCTCCCTTTATTGCTACGAATTTGGCGTTCATTTGCGTCTCGCCAGTAGATATGTTATATTAGAGCAATCGACATGAGTTCACATCGATCACATAATAATCACACACAACAAATAACAGTTGTGTCTGCATATTCACGCTATCAGACGATTGATATTCCCTGCTCATCAGTGTTCGAATGGTTTTTTTTTCCACGGCGATAAAGCTTCAACAACAATAACACGTATTTCCAATATAAACATAAGACGAGCTCTACTGACACGACGCTTGTGGTGATAGTTGAAGATTTCAATCACATAAGCGTATGCATGGCCGATAATCAAGTAGCCATTCGCGCAAACCGTATTAATCCTATGCTAGCGTGTCCGTATTGTGTGTATATATTGAACGCTCAACGTGTGTTGTGTGTATGAGGTATAACCACCAGAGGCAGGTCAAATGTTCTTGGTTGGTTGAACAAACTGCCAATCCAGTGAGGTACAACTTCTGTACAGATTGGTTTCGTTCATTTCCAGAGGAGTACAATTCATATCACGGTCTGGTACGCATTCCGTTAAGAAAAGTCGTAAAACGGATTTGTACTTCGGGCCAAATCTTGGTTTCAGCGATAACTCAGCAAATAAGACCGATATTGCTATCAATTCTATTAGTAATTTTTAGTACACATTTGGTAAAATAACACTAATCCTATTTCAACCGTGGATTTGTTTAAATTGCATACTTTACCGTACACCTCGTAATTTTGAAAATGCTCAAATTTAGACCATCCAATTGCTCGAAATCTTGATAAGTACACTTTTTTTAAAATGCGGTACGTTTTTGTACACATTAAGTACAATCGATTTAGTTTGGTTGAACCCCCATTACGAACAACTCTTCGTAATTTCGAATATGCATCCCGAATGTTGTCGTCAGTATGAATTTCATAGCCGTGGGTTTTTTTCGTCTACATTCTATCTTTCTTACTTTCTGTGTTGTTGTTGTGATGTATACACGCGTATTCCGGAATGGAAATCCTGTGCTCGTTTATTGCACCGAATGAATCTTGATGTGGGTCGAGGAAATTAAACTTGAATTTTTTTTAAGGAAATATCTTTGATTTTCACAGAAAATCCCTTGAGCTTTTCGGAAAATTACACTGTGGACATGTGGATAATCTGATGGCCAAAATACTTTCTAGTTTATTGTTCGTAAGTTATATTACCGTAGCATTTAAAACGATTAAAACAATAAGGTTTTTTGAAATGATTTCTTTTTTCAAAAAATACACGAAGCTCAAAATTCATATTAAATTTTTTTCGAATCAAGTTTTATCATAAAAAGTCATGAAACCATATGGTCGGTATTATAAAGTCTAGAAGTCTTAATTACTCAATTTTTTGTCATTTTCCCCTTTAGCTGTGATCTGCATTATGGCGTATATAGCAGGGTGTAACAAAACTCCATGTAAATCTCTCTACCTGAGGAGCCAGCTCAACAGGAATACAAAGTACAAATGCGTCTAAAAGTTCATAAAGTTGATCATTTAAACAGTGTGAGGGATAGGTATCAGCAAAAATATTTCTTCCCCAGATTTGTACATCCTTTATTAAAATCCATATGTCAACTAGGTTGCAACCATATGTCAACTAGGCACCATATGTCAACTAGTTTGCAACAGCCAAGGTGAGTGAATCTCAAGTGCCTTCAGCGTGCCTTCTGGTTTTAGCACCCAAGTTGATAAAAAATAATCAGTGCGACTAATTTTAAACGATGTTTTGGTCCGAAGATAGTACAAATCTACAGATTTTTTTTGAAAACTATCAACAATACCTTCCCAAAGAGCCGTCAAACTAACATTTTATGTCCAAAAGCGTCTAAGCAATAGATCATACACGAAAAAATCTGTGTTTTTATCTATGGTAAAGATGTTTACGTGGAATTATGTTACTTCCTGTATATTTGTTTGATCGACAATTCCACACGAAACCGAACAAAAATTGCAATTGACCTCTCGGATTTCGTTCAAACTTGGTGTATAAACTTGGTATGGCCAAAAACTCGCAAAGCCAAAAAATTAGGTTGACCTTCCCCACCTGATGAAAAATTAGGGTGACCCAAATTTTGCGAGAAATTGACTATATAACTTTTTTGACATTTTTACACTATGAGAAGCGTGGTACAAACTTCCAAAACTATATACATGGTTGGATAGATAATCGATGGGGCTACAAAAATGTCAAGTGGCCGATTTTTCTGGCTTGAAAGTTAGCCCACCTCGAGTTCTTCAAATTAACGAAGAGAAATTACTACTTCCACCCTGTACTTTTTTTTAGAAAAAAATTCTGGGAGGTCATCCCGTGTGCAAATAAAATGACTAACAGTTACTCGGTTGTATGTAACTGTATGTAGTGATACACAACTAAAACTGGCTAAGTTGATTGAAATCATGCGTTTTGTATGGAGACAATCACGTTTAGTTATTCTTTCAGTCAGTCGACTAATTTGGGACATTTTGACTAAGAGTGATTTGTGATTAAAGTTAACTGCAGTTGCTTATTTTGTTCGAGACAATCACTTTTAGTCAGTCAAAATGTCCCAAATTAATCGACTGAATAGTCAGTCAAAAATTTTCCACACGGGATGACTCATCATTTTTTCATGTTTTCTCGACTATATAATTTTTTTTCACACCTTAAAGATGGTCTGACGATGGTGATGTGTTCAGATAAAATGCTCACCGGACTCTAACAAATCAAAAATTACCCCTCTTCTTTGGAGGGGCAGGAGAGGCTCCAAAAATCGAAAAATCACCAAAAATCACAATTTTAGGGCAAAAACAGGACAAAAACCTGCTTTTGGCCCCAAACCATTATAATATTCGGAAAGCATGAAAAAATCCTAGGGGAGAGTGGGGAATGGTGAAACGCACTTTTACCTAATTTAATGACATGCTAAAAAATTAACATTTTTCCAAATTTCAAACTCGTACGATACACCACAGGCCATAAGTTTGGATACCCATGAATGAATTTGGCCCAAAATTTTTAAATTTCAAACCGCTTGTACAATATCAACATGCTATACGTCGTTGGAAAGGTCTCGGAGAGTACGTATCATTTTTGGTATTAAACATCAAAATCGGCCAGCTTTTGGCCAAGATATGGCTGATTGAAGATTTCGGCCAAAAATTACAAACGGCCATATCTTGGCCAAACGCCGGCCGATTTTGATGTTTAATACCAAAAATTACATCTACTTTTCAAGGCCTTTCCAATGGCGTATATAACTTTTTAATCCGATGGCCTGTTTAAGACTTCGATTTTCGCTCCCACAGCTCAAAGGCCAAAAGATGGCCATAGGCCGACCAAATGTTATCTTCCAAATCATCCATTCGGTCAGAATTTCGATATATTTTCATATCCAATACTAAATTTCAAGTGAAAATGTTCAAAAAACGTAGAAACAAACGTTTCATAGGGGTATCCAAACTTATGGCCTGTGGTGTATATTGGGTCAATTCGAAAGTTTCCGCCTCTGACATTTAAATGTCGCCACTTGTAAATGAGCGTAGCTTGACAAGTGAATCCAATTGCATTTTGTAGATGTGACATTTAGCAATCTAACTCAGAGCAGAAAGATTCATTTTTCGTTCTGCGTCATTGTTTTTGAATCGATTGAAAATGGATCGTGATGAGGTATTTTTTCGAGGGGCCCTTCTTTTCTTATTTGATTCGAAGAAAACTGCCGCTGAAGCTCATCGAATGCTGTCAGATACTTATGGCGAGCAAGCTCCATCAGAACGAAGCTGCAGAGAATGGTTTCATCGATTCAAAAGTGGTGATTTTGACTTGAAAGACAAAGAACGTTCAGGTCGGCCAGAAGCGATTGAAGATGTCGATTTGCAAGCATTATTGGATGAAGACCCAACCCAAACGCAAAAAGAACTTGCATTGCAGTTAAACGTCGGCCAAACAACCATTTTCAGACATTTGCACGCCATGGGAAAGATTCGGAAGCTGGGAAAATGGGTTCCACATCAACTGTCTGAAGAGCAACTTCAAGCACGAATCGCAATATGCACAAAACATCTTGCAGAGCACAAAAGAAACAGTTTTTTGTATCGGATTGTTACCGGCGATGAAAAGTGGGTTTATTACGAAAACCCCAAGCGTAAAGCAGCGTATGTTGATCCCGGCCAACCGGCGCCATCCCAGCCAAAACGAGATATTCATTGCGATAAGGTTATGCTATGCATCTGGTGGGATATGAAAGGAGTCGTGTATTATGAGCTGCTAAAACCAGATCAAACGATTAATAAGGAACGCTATCGACGCCAATTGAATGATTTGGCTCATGCATTGGATGAAAAACGGCCATTAATAGCTCGAAAACACCACAATGTTTTGTTTCACGATGACAACGCTAAGCCACATCGTGCAACAATCGTTAAAAATAAGGTAGAGCAGCTCGGTTGGGATCGGCTTGATCAGCCCGCGTACTCTCCAGACCTTGCTCCTTGCGACTACTATTTATTTCGATCGATGCGGATTGCCCTGTCTGAAGTACGCTTTCAAAATGAGGAGGAAGTGCGAAAATGGGTTGATGACTACATAACCTCAAAAGACGAGGACTTCTTCAAACGAGGAATCAACAAGCTGCCTGAAAGATGGCTAGAAGTCATAGCTAACGATGGCGAATACATTGGTTAATGTACATTTTCAATTTATTTTGCAATAAATGTATTTTTAGACAAAAGAAAACGGCGGAAACTTTCGAATTTACCCAATAGTACGTGTAAAAACCTGACTTTTGGCACTTGTCGCTTGTTGAAAATCGAATCGACTTAAAAAAATTTGCCCTGTCGGCAAAAACCCCTGATTTTTCGATTTTAAAAAATGGTGGGGAATTGTAAAACACGTCATAAATCGATAGAAAACTGAAACAATTTTGATGAAAAATGTTATGGAAAGCTAAAAAACGATAAAAGAAATCATTTCAATAAAGAAGAATTCGAAAAATAGCGATTGTTATTAGTCGGATTTGCAACTGTTGCCTGTGAAGTAGCTGCTAATCATTTTGGTGCATTTCAAGTAAACAGCGCGAGCGCATAAATTGCATTGAATAATTTGCCAAATTTTCGCAAGAAATGTAATGAATATGCATAAAATATGCGAAATTGACTTGAAAAATTGAAAAAATGGCTTGAACAAATTTCCCCACAAAGGGTGTTTCACAATTCCCCACCCACTAAGGTTTGCAACTTGATCGCGTTTGGGCTACTCAATGAATGTTCATGCAAAATTCCTTTTGTGAGTCAAAATATTAATGGTATACGATAATTATAAACATATTCATCTGAGTTCATTCTTCAAAAAATGCTGTGAAATCAATGCAAACATGAACGGTGAATAAAAATATTTGGAACCACATTTTCAAAGTGTCCTCACAGAGAGCTAACGTTACAAGCACACGCAATGAGTGATATTGGAAAAAAGAGCTTATACTAAGACAAGACTATGACAGTTTTTTGAATCTGCCGAACATTTCGAATTGCTGAGAAAACGAAGTGTTTCACAATTCCCCACTCTCATACTTACGCGTAAAACATTTTGACTTCATGAAACCCTCTCTTCTGGCCCAAATCAAGGTAGACAGTTTCAAAAATCGTGCTCCTTCAAGTATGCAATCATTTTTTACTGCTTCGAAGGCACCAGGGCAGGTTTAGTGTGCTCCTGAAATGTAGCGCCTGATGTCTTGTTTCTTTTGGCATATAACGTATTTCACTTATATGGCACAGAATTGGCATTTGGGAGGATAATATTGAAGAACGTAATAAAAAAATAAAAATAATAAGATTGGATTTCATTTTATTACTTTCACTTCAATCAGGTAAATTTTTCAAAATGGCTCGTCAGAAATGCAAACAGCAAATACCATTCAATTCCTCGCCCAAAACTAAATAAAATTCAGTGTCAGAGATTTTTGATAAATTTATTTTTGTTGGTCAGCTAGTTGAAATGGAAAAATCCATAAAAGTAATACTTATTACTTTTTTAATGAGGTCAATTTTTTAAAACGAGTAATCAGAAATGAAGACTAAAACTGCCACTTGATTCCTCGTCAAAAACTGAACAAAAATGTGTGTCAAAGATTTTCGTAAAACTTATTCCTGTCGATAGCTGAAATTTACAAATAAGCCCCAAAAGTTCAATTCATCAAGTTTGAGCGAAATCTGAGATGTCAATTGCATTTTTTGTTCGGTTTCGTGTGGAATTGTCGTTACTTATTTGATAAATAATGTTTCAACTATGTATTTTAATTGTGTCGACTACTTTCACCTGTCGACAAAATTTAAACTCTATTGCACTTTTTAAAGAAATGAGGTTAGCTGTGTTTTGTAATAGAAATTCACCATCCATTTGCAATATAATTCAAAAATATGTTATTATTTTTAAGAGCAAATGAGTTTACATTCACACTCATCATATATATCACGACCCTCTAGATAAAGATGTTTCTTGCAATAAAAAACAAATGCCACTGATCAAATGACAAATTGCAATGTCTATATAAGATCCATGATAATTTTCCACTTTGAATTTAACAAAATGTGTCATATAATATAAAATTCCCCACTCGTATTAGAGCTCGACCGTATCAGCATAATAACTATTCGGTCAAACGGTGCTGTATATTGATTAACTCCGCATGCGTTTGGGATTATTCTCATTTTTGATTTCGTCATGGCTGTAGGTAGTTTCAAACAATGAATCAATATCTGGTGTTGTATTTCTCTACGGATGAATATAAAATAAATGAATTAGCATGAAGTTAATAATTGGCTTTTCCGAACAGGGAAGATATCAAACTTATCATAATAGTTTATTTGTGCATTTTTAAAAATTGTATTAAAATATATAATCCGCATTTCGGCAAAACAGAATATTTTTGACAAAGGGCTTGCGACGAAAAATATAGGGGACTGGGGGGTAATTTGCGCCACTTTTTTTCCTAATTTTATATTTCCATCAAAATTGAAAAAAATTCAGGAATGTTTGGTATCATTTTGTAGCTTGTCTATTTACCTAACTTTTATAGAAGAAATATCAGAAAAAGTTAAGTGTTAGATTAGTACATCCTTCGCTGATGTTGTGTCAAAATTTCATGGAATTTGGACCGCTAGAAGCGAAGTTATTACGCCTGAAGTGACACTACCTTTGTTCATCAGTCAACAGGCGAATTTTGGCCCAAAATTCGAAAAAAAACCTTTGCGCCGATTTTTATTTATCTAAGAAGTATTCCACGCATTGTCAAACCCGTGGTACCGTTGGAAAGGTAATTGATGGTGCTACAAAAATACTCAGTCAACCACCCCTTCCGACCCCATTGAGGTCTCCAAAAACACGCTAATTGCCCCTTGCGTTTGTGGCGCGAATTGCCCCACAGCATGTATTGCTGTTCGGAGCTCGATTCAAACACAAATATTATTTATTTTCAGAACATTTTTAGTCCCATTTGATAGCGCGCGTCTTAAGCTACAAAATACACTCACCTGTTTTCAAAAAATATTAAATTTTAATAGTAAAAACTGAAATTCTATGGACCCGAAAAATGAACTCAGAACTAGCAAAAACACGTCTTTGCCTGTAGATTGCTTGTACTCGAATGAAGAGCTGTCAAATTGCTAACCAAATACTGCGTTTTTCTTGCTCTTTCAAATGACTTCAAGATCATTAGTATATGTATTGCCTGTGTCGAGAAAAGGCCGATGGCGCGAATTACCCCGTGGCAGACGTGTGCAAGGTCAAAAATTCTAGGGGGTTAAAATGATTTTGCCCCCGGGGGGGGGGGGGTGAAAATTTATTAATGGGTGTCAAAAAAAATGAAGACCTAAAAAAAGGTCCTCACTTCTGAAAATCGATTATATCTAGTGTAAAACTTTCCAAATCGCTCGAGGGGGGTCTCACATTTTGGAATCCTAGAGGGGGGTAAAACCGGAATACCTCCTTGCACACGTGTGCCCCGTGGCGTGAATTACCCCCCAGTCCCCTATGAAATATTTTCAAATATTGAAGAAAAAATTGTTCGTAATGCACCATTAGATTTCAAATATTTATTGTATTTGAGCTCCAAACATTGTGAAAAAACAGTGTTTTCAAAACACAGAACAAAATGTCAGAATCGCGCTGAAATATATAAAAAATTGCATTTTTTACACAAATTTATTGTAAACTTTATTTATGTGAGCTCGGCTGTTGTATTAACAGCCAGGCATTTATCGCAAGAATGACGCATCTTTATGTATATGGCTTTTACAAGCACACTGAGATGAGAGCGCTTCTCTTTGCAAGAGAGATTAGACGTAAAACTGCACGGGTGATGCGTGCAGTTTTTAATGACTATCTTTCTACAGTTTGATTTTCACTGTAGCTTAAGTATTCACCCATATGAATCGGGTGTGTGTTGTTATTATATAAATTAGCTTTCATCTCAATCGATGGAATAATCACAATGAATTAGGATTCAGGCAAACAAAATTATTTGATCAATCGACAAATATTTTTTCAATGTGCAGGTCTCTATGGGTGAGATTGAGAGTAGTGTATGTTCCACTGACTTTGTTACGAAAGAGAAGAGTAAGTTTCTTTCGGCTTAAAAATAGTTAAAGTAGAGTATGTATTTTGACTGTTTGTGGCTATGATAAAGGCGAGTATGTTTCATAAACCTTAATTTGCGTTAAACAAGAGTATGTATTTTGTTAGTTTGAATACCAATAAACGGGAGCATGTTTTTCAGACTTTGGGTGTTGGAAAGGCGAGTATGTTTGTCCAAATTGGTGAATATTATTAATTTGTTTGAATTTAAGTATAAGGCAAACATAATCAATAGAACTAATCGTTTGTACATTTGGCGGCTCCCAATACTTCAATTTAAAACATTGGTTTTTGAAAAAGTAGAGTATGTTTGCATGAATGGTTAAAATATTAACCCTCTAATGCATACAACCGCCTCTAGACGGGCAACATTTGAACGCCTGTAGAACGTTAACCGAACATCGGATCACATTGCTTCACATAAAAAAATTTACTCGTCAATGTTTTGTCTTTATTTTTGTCTTTGGCAATATTTGTCTATGTAGTGTGATTGTAAAGTTATGAACAAAAATGTGTGCAAAAACAAAAATTTGACAAAACAAATTATTCGAACTTCAAATTAGACACATTTTTGACACTTTTAAACAATGGATTTGATTGTTCTCTGATTTAATTTTCAATTTTCAATTTATTCAAGACAATTTGCTGTCATACATCAATATTTGGTTAGAGTAGTTTAGGAGTTTTGTGTACAGGGTGATTCATAATTCCATGCTAATATCTCTACGACAGATTCCTTGGCTCATGAGGAGTAAAAATGTGTATGGACACTTTTCCGAGTTCGGCCTCTATACCAAAGATTTGGCCGCCGGCACATTTTTGGCCGCGCCGCCGTGCTTCTACGCCAAAAGCCATTGTGAGCCCATTTTTGGACATAAATGCATGAGTTTTAGCTCATTGAAAAGATATTGAGATCCACTAGATCCTCCAATCCAAAAACGGTGAAAATGTTTGAGGAAGGGGTTAAAATTAACCCATACCGGAAAGTATGGGAAAATGGTGAAAATAGTGAATTATTTCAAAATAATGCGTTATTAAGGTATCATTTTTGCATCACAGATCGAAAGATCGTAAAATTTTAGGACGGTATGCCCATTTTTAAAAACCGATTTTGCCGTTAACCCAAGAAAACTGCGACCCAAAGGTATCATTAGTCCCCATTTTTCGAAGGTTCTTAGATACCGGGGTATAACCCAGAAACTATGGGAGATATCGGTTTACTATCTGTAAGGAAATTGTAGAGGGCGTCAAAAGCAACAACTTTGGTCTGTTTACTTTTTGAATTTCACCTGTAGATGGCGCTCGAAATCAAAATTTCTTATTTAGTGATTTTTACTAAAGTAACGGTATTTTTCGATTCAACACATCAGCCATACTTGTTGTTTTTGTCGCGGTCGACAACATAACTGTCCATACACATTTTTACTCCTCATAAGCCAAGGAATCTGTCGTAGAGAGATTAGCATGGAATTATGAATTACCCTGTATATTTATGTCAATCGCATTTCCTGACTAAACCAAGAGGAATCCAGGATTATGAAGATTTTTTTAAATATCTATGGCCAAAAATCAACCAAGTACCAGTACTCCTAGCCCTGGGAAAAATTAATGCATTAGAGGGCTAAGTTCTATCGACGAACAACCAAAAATGTAAATCTATAGTTCGTGAGTGAAAGAGATTCTCTCACTCTCTCCGATGCGTTGCGATTTCGCAATGTTTATTGGTTGTCGCATTTCTTCCGTGTTATTTTCCATGCGCTATCGTTTCAGTAATATTGTTATTTCACTCTTTTGCATTGGTTCGTATACCGCTCGTTCATGGTGATGCTGTACAATAAGCAGAGCTCGATTACGTACTATCTCTAATGCTGACAATTATGAACTCTTGATACTCTTCGTCGAAAGAAGTTAATATTTTTAACCATTCATGCAAACATACTCTACTTTTTCAAAAACCAATGTTTTAAATTGAAGTATTGGGAGCCGCCAAATGATTAGTTCTATTGATTATGTTTGCCTTATACTTAAATTCAAATAAATTAATAATATTCACCAATTTTGACAAACATACTCGCCTTTTCCAACAACCAAAGTCAGAAAAACATAGTCCTGTTTATTGGTATTCCAAACTAACAAAATACATACTCTTGTTTAACGCAAATTAAGTCTTATGAAACATACTCGCCTTTATCATAGCCACAAACAGTCAAAATACATACTCTACTTTAACTATTTTTAAGTCGAAATAACTTGCTCTCTTTTACCCATAGATCTATGTTGAGATTTAGAATTGAAATATTCAACAATAATGCATTTCAACCATGCGAAATGAATAAAATCTTCTTGCAAAAGATTCTCGAATTTTATAACAAAGCAAGTACAGCGATTCCTCGCCTAGCTCATGCTTTCTAAACTCTCTCATCAACAGCCAAAAGAAAACTCCACTGTCCCCTGGACAGCGTGACAGTCGGGCCGTTCGCAAAACACCAATAGGCGTACGCGACGAATCATTCTGATTCACCGAATTTATCCAAAATCCAATGGTTGAGATTGAGAGTACTGTATGTTTTTTTATGACTCATTTTAATTTAGGAGTATGTTTCGCTTATGGTTTTTGGCAATTTTCATTTTAATGACAAGAAATATTGAATTCGTGTCTTCGCAAAAATTTATGGACTTGTCAAAGTGTACAACTTTGCAAAAGACAATTATCATATATCTGTTGAAATAAATAAATTATTTCAAGTATTGCTCACCGCTTGAAAACATACTCTAATTTTTTTCCAATACAAACAATGTGGAACATACACCCTAGGGGCAATTCACATTCGCGAATGCCATTGCCATTCGCAGAATAAGAGGCATTCGTGCCTGTTTCGCCATCTATTCGGAGTGCCGCATTTCTTGTTCAGTGTTTCAGATATTAGAAAAGATATTGGGCGAAAGACTACCGGCCAATTTAGAAAAATCATAATAAGTGCTGGATTTGAATGCGAAACTGCTCTGTTATCCATTGATTCTAAAAGCATTAGCGATATAGAAGAATTTATAAACGAACATAAATTTTATTTGAAAGATACGGCATACGAATGTTGTCTGGCAAATAATTCAGTGTTCAAGTTCGAACCGGGACATCGAGCATAAATTTTGTCGATACCAAAAGTCTTGAATCGCTCCGCCATAAATGAAAAAACAAAACAAAATCAGTGTAAAACAGTATTTTCATAGGAAATATTTTTGAGTTTTTCTAAATTTTCGTTCACAAATTCTTCAATGTCGTTGATAATTTCACGGTCAATCAACATTAGCGATGACTCTGTGTCAAACGCACTTATATTCAGAATTATTTTGATATCAACTGGAATTGTATAATTGGAAAATTTCTCTAATTCAGAAAAAAGTTTTTCGAGACCCTAAAAATAAAATGTATGATATAATTTTTATATTAAATTAGCCTCAATCATGTTCTGTTTACCATTTTAACGACTTGAATTGGCACTGACAAGTGTTTTGAATAATGTCGTTCAATTGTATTTGCATTCGTGCATTCGCAATGCTACTCATTTGAATAGCATACTCATTTGCAGTGCCATTCGTTACCATTCGCAAACATTCGCGAATGCTTGTATTTAAATACATTGAATGGTTGCATTCGCATTCGCATTCGCACGCATTCGTAGCGTTTGCAAATGTTCGTATCTAAATGCACGTACTAGCATTCGCCCATTCGCACAACTGTCACCATTCGCAGTTCGTGAATTCCCCCTAGCATACACCACTCTAAATATCACCCATAGATATATGCTTGTTATTTTTGCCCGACACAAGAAACATTTAAATACTGGCTCCACTTATTCATGTAGCATCGAGGGGGTAATCACTTAAAAGTAATTGAAAAGTAATTCAAAGAGTGATTTCCCCCTCGTGTAGCATCCATGACAATGGAGAAAATAATTCCATTTGATATTTGGACATAACTGGCACAATATTTTGTAAATTTAGCAGTATAAAAAAATTGACATGCAGCTTGAGAGAGAGTGAAGCAATTTTTTTCTTCTTATCGTCGAACAGATATTGTGATGTGTATCAAATGAAGCCGAATGATATTTTTCTAGTTTTTTTACCGGAACGTAAAAAACACACGTGAAAATAAATAAATAAAAAATAATTTAAAATGATGAATTCGGATATTTAACCCTCTCGGAAAAGACCACTTGATAAAGTCAAGAGAATGATGTCGTACTCATGAAATTCAATATCTATTGCCATGTACCAGAGCATTGAATCTGCTGGCTATGTAGCGCTGCTGTTTGACCTACTGTAGGACCAGCGCACCAAATCTAACAAGCATGAACATGCACCCACGTAGCACACGCATAGCTCCGTCTGCACGTATGAGTTGTTGCGCGAGGCTTACAGTGTGTCGCATGTACAAGAACATAACTAACAGCCGCTGTTGACAGCCACTGTTCAACAGCCGTGCTACATAGCCAGCAGATACAATGCTCTGCCATGTACTCAGTGATGAATTGGTATTTATATGAATGTCCGAGAATGAAAACGCAACTCCTATTCACAACACATATAAGTGAAACAAAAATAAAAAATTTATTGAAATGAAACAAAAAATCGAATTTTTTCAAAGTGTAACAACAAAAAAGATTTTTTTAAAGTGTAACATCGGTATGTAGTAAGTGTAACAACATACCGATGTTACACTTTAAAAAAATCTTTTTTGTTGTTACGCTTTGAAAAAATTCGATTTTGTTGTTTCATTTCAATAAATTTTTTATTTTTGTTTCACTTATATGTGTTGTGAATAGGAGTTGCGTTTTCATTCTCGGACATTCATGTATGTACCCATCGAATTGTGTATCTCTAATAATAGTTTATGTATTCACCACTAGGCGCCAGGGTACTTGATCATTCCCTTGAGTAAAACAAGTAAAAAAATGTTAAATTACAATTCGTGTCTTACAATTCGATCAGATTTGCCCATCACTGCAATCGGAGTGGTATGTGTTGCTTGTGCTACTTTATGTTCAACAATGAAGAACATATACTCGTCATATAGCAGCCGAATTAAATGGAAACTACCAAATGAGGCAGCGGAACGTAGTGTTAGGTCGCGAATAACCATCGAGCTGTAAAAACTCCATTTTAATAAAAATTGACGTGCTGCCTTTGGAAAAGATGGCCTGCCTTCATATTCTTCAAGTGCACTGTCAACCACCAAACGTAGCCATGATGCCCATTGTTCCAAAGAATTTTGCTGTTGTAACGCCGCCTTGAATTCATTTTCCAATCGTTGTACTGTTGATTCATCACATTCACAAACCCATGCTGCCTGTTCCTAATTCGAATAATTTAGGCAATGCCACACAAGTAGGTTCTTAGTTACAACTATAGACAAAAATGATTTTTACGAGATCAATCTTAAAGATTGAATAACACTGTGCAACAATTTGTCGATAAAATGAAAACGCCAACCAATATTAACCCCATTTGGGGTTTACTCAGCTATAGTAGTACAACACCTCTACCATGCCAAGTCCAGATCCTATTACTTGTGTTGCACTGTGTTATCAATCATCACAAGATTAAAATGAGTATGCAATTTCAAATACTTATAAATAAAAGCATGCAAGGTAAAAAGATTTTAAAAAATTTGCTGTACTTCTACTTCAAAAAAATCATAGATTCTTGATTTCAATCTCAAGTCAATTTTGAGTTCACTTGATTTGATGGAAACTTTGAAAACTGTAGAGCAGTGTCGAGTTAACTATAGAGACGGTTGATACAGTTGCCTCATGGCACCACGCATTTGGGGTAACCACAAAGAGAGAAAACGAAAAAAAAAATTGGGAAAAGTGCAAAAATATGAATTCTTAGTCCCCAAAGATCTTGGTGCCCTAAAAACCGTGATGCTCCAATCCTACTCTCTCCCGCTCGCATTAAGAAAATATTTTTTATAGATTACAAAATTTTTGCTAACAGCAATATTTGAATGAAACGTTCGAAACAAAGTTAAAATTGCAACTGGTTTTTAGGAAAAATTTCAAAGAGCATCAAGAAAAATTTGCCTCAGGGCACCTCGAAACATTAACTCGGCACTGTTCTGAAGATAACAATGGAAATTGGCTTCCTAGAAAATATTGTTGTTACTTACAAGTAAACCGCCCCAACTATCACAAATCGATTTTTAAATTGAATATACAGATCGATAGGGGATCAAACAAAAAATTTGACGAAAAATCTGTGTTGATATTCATTTCACAGGAAGAGTATAAAAACCTTGTGGTGATTTCTGGTAGGTACTAAAAATATTTCTAACTTTTTTTTTCACTACAAATTCGAAAAGAAACTTTGTGGTGCTCTAGCGGTCAAAAATATATTTAGTGCCGAAAATCACCACAAGGTTTTTAAGTTCTTGTTGTGAAATAAATGTCAACACAGAAAGTTTAACATAACCCTACATTTGTATTCTGTGGATAACTGCACTTTTCTCATACTAAAAATGGTTTGGGGACCTTAAATGATTAACGCCGGAACGCATCGGATGTTTTGAGGGTGCGATATTTTAACATTCCGGCCTAGATTTAGGGCATCAGGAGTGATTTTTATGGAGAAAAGTGTTCTGAACCTGAAGTACCTGTCAAAGGTACTCAGCGCCGCTCAGTGTAAAGTACTTGTCGGATTGTGTCGAATATTGGGCACATATATTTGTGCCGTATAGTCGACGCGTGAAAGTGATTCTTATGTTTTGTGGGCAGATTCCCTCCAGTGAAAAAAATACGCAATTATTCGCAAAAACTAAATTAACAGAATAATTATTGGTTAAACACGCATCGGTTACACTGGATTTCATGAATTCAACAGATGAAAGATATCAATGAAGTTTTGTTTGGTATTGTGTTGTTGTCGATTCAATGTTAGGTTATGGTGTTTTGTTTTTTGCGACCAAATGTGGCTTTTAATAAAATCGAGTAAAAATATATTCTTTTAAAAAATCATTGTATGTAATTACTATTATATGTTATTAGCTGAAATGTCCAGTGATTACGTCGAATTACCACTTTGAGTCGACAGCGAAAGAAGCCGTTATCGATTACTATCAACCAACACAAATCCAGCTGCAATTCCTTCAATTCAATATTATTCGGACTTTTTCGAGTACAGTCAATCGACTGTAAGCAACCTCGACCAATGTCATCAGACATCGTCAATCAAATACAGTCATTGAATAAATCGGAATAATATTGAACTGAACGAATTGTACCTGGACTTGTGTCAGTTGATAGCAATCGATAGCGGCTTCTTTCGCTGTCGACTCAAACCGAAAAATTCGACGTAAAGGTGTCAACGGACAAGCACCTTGTCCGTCCATCCGTCCGTTCAGGGCTCTTGAAAAAAAATTGTCCGTCCGTCCGTCCGTTCAGAGCCGCTAGAAATTTTCTTGACTCAACGCTGAACGGACGGACAAAAAATTACGTTTTGTCCGTGTCCGAAAAATGTTCATTGATTTTTGACGTGAAAATAGGTTTGAGCTGTTTCAAATGGGAACCTGATAACAAATCAGTTACTAAAATTTTTTTTGTATTTTTTGCGTCCAAAATCAATGAAAAACGACATTTTTTGTCCGTCCGTCCGTCCGCCAGAAATTCTGTTGTCCGTCCGTTTAGGAATCTCAGAAATTTTGTTGTCCGTCCGTCCAGGACCCTCAGGAATTTTCTTGTCCGTCCGTTCAGCGTTGATCGGACGGACGGACGGACAAGAAAATTTCTAGCGGCTCTGAACGGACGGACGGACGGATGGACAAAAAAATTCAAGAGCCCTAGATGGATGGACGGACGGGCTAAAAAGACGGACAGTCCACAGTCCGTCCGTTTGACACCTTTAATTCGACGTAATCACTGGACATTTCAGCTAATAATATATAATAATAATTACATACAATGATCTTTTAAAAGAATATATTTTTACTCGATTTTACTGAGCCACATTTGGTCGCAAAAAACAAAACACCATAACCTAACATTGAATCGACAACAATACAATACCAAACAAAACTTCATTGATACCTTTCATCTGTTGAATTCATGAAATCCAGTGTAACCGATGCGTGTTTAACCAATAATTATTCTGTTAATTAAGTTTTTGCGAATAATTGCATTTTTTAAACTTAGAACCAAATTGAGAGCCGACAAACATCCAATATTATTGTGTTTGAATGATTGAATGAAAACTTTACAATACTTAATACTTAGCGATGTTGAGAACTGTCAATGTCTCAGTCACATGGGATATGTAGTGAAACGTAGTAGCACTACAAGCTCTCGTTTCATACGTTTGACCCAAGATGTTAATCGATTCTCTGGAGTACCCTGAATATATCATGTGAACATATTTTTGTCCCCAAACCATTTTTAGTATGAGAAAAGTGAATTTGTATATAAAAACCATCAGATGAAGCTTTGTAAAGAGGGTACCATATCCCCATTATGCCCTGAAAAGGGCCGCTGCCCTTTTGTCAAAATAATTTTTTTTCCATTCCCTATCGACCTTGATATCCAAATTTTAAATCGACGTGTGACAGCTGGGACGGTTCACTTGTTGGTAGAAGATACTTAAAAATATTTCATCGGATTTTTTTTTCATCCGAGAAAATGTTTGACGTCCAGAAAATTCGAAAAATCCGAACAAACTCCATTATTCCCTAGATGATCGGAACAATCATAATTTTTTGCGAGGGGCAGATCACTCAAAAGCATGAAAAGGAAGTAATTGCATAGGTAATTGCAAGAAAAATGTAGTAATTGTTGGTCAAAAAATTAATTTTGCAACTACTTTAGGACAGAACATTTACATTTTTACATGTTCATTTGACGTGCAAAATTATGCTGTAGTGAAAAATACAGTAAAATCAAAGAGGCACAAAAAGAAATCAGTACCGGGAATCTACGACACGAAGCCAAAGGGTTTGTTCGAATTATTCCAACCGGAGATGACTAAAGCACACCGAGACATCGATCAACGGCCACACCGCATCTGAATATGCAACAATGCTTGTAAGTTACAAGTAACACGACCAGTAGTTTTTTTAAGAGCGCGCTAAAGCGAATCCGTGAAAAAGTGGTAATTCGGATTAAGTGGTCGCTCTGATGAACTAACAGTGTATCTAGCGCTTCAGTACAACAATAAATATTTTTGTGCATAATTTGCTAAGTATTGGCGGTAAAGGTGGCGAATGAGTTAGTAGTACTCTCAAACAATAGTATCACCCACCGATCCTGACAAAGATACATTTTTAGTGACTCTTAAACCAACGCGTAGGTCGATGACTTTTTGTGAAAACTGCCCAAAGTCAAAAGGTTGTATAAATTTCGTAGAATACCAGCACAGTTTGTGTTTCGTCAATGACTGGTTCGGTGCTGAATGCAAAGATCGTTTGAATTTGTTTTTTTCTCTCTAGTCGTTGTAGTCATTACACTGTGCGACAAAAAAAGTCAAAGTTGCCTAACCCAGAGCGGATATATCAAAGTTTAGAGGGGCCCATGAGACATGAAAACCCTCAAAAGGGTTTTGTCGAATTAGTTCCATATAAGAAAATTATGGTCATTTGAAAAATTTGCTTTGCAGAGTATTTTCAAAATTTACTTTTACTTGGTTTTTTGCTTTTGCATGCAAATCCATGTGACAAACGGGTCACAAGTAATGGAAAATGACCGAATAAAATCAGATCAGCAATAAAACATAGCTATTTTTGGACTATTTTTGGGTCCAAACAGGTAAAAGTATCATTTTTCGTATATATCCTCAAAATTTAACTTTCAAATGCGCAATTTAAGTATTTTTCACGCAAAATTTCGAAGCAAATCAATAAAAAAACGTAAATCAGTAATGAGAAGCAAGCACTTTGAACCATTTTTGGGTCGGAATATGCAAAAATATGATTTTATGGGAACCCTCAGTATCTAACTTTCACATTTTATGGAAAATTGTCATGAAAAATCCCGTTTTTTGGCAGCTTCTTTATCTAAAACCTCTAGTAAGACTCAAATTAAGCACAAAAAACCATATCTTTTGTATGTTTTTAAGAATTGTAGGCCAGCGCAAGATATAGATTGGTAAACGAGATTTTATGTAGAAAAAACCCATTTGTGATATTCCAAATGTCACGAAACTTTCTGTATCTTATTTTTTCACCAAAAAACTCAATCCCTGGAATTTTGAAGCCAATCGAAAGTGATTTACGGGTAACTCCCATACAAACTTTCATATTTTCTTCACAAAATTGACCATATTTTGCAGTACTTGGGTATGTTCAACAAAGTTGTACAGCGTTCCAAGGAGAACAATATTGCTCCAAACTATTTTGCCCCATCTCCTTCAATAACGGGTCTACGTCCCTTTACTCTCATAAAATTTTAGCCTGGTACAAAGGGCGGTGTTCCCTTTTGTGTCGTACGATGTTTATCAATAAGACTTATACCGTGGAACAGTGGGGCGTAGTGAGTATGTCGATAATATC
The DNA here is from genome assembly GCF_009176505.1 of Sitodiplosis mosellana. Lineage (NCBI taxonomy): Eukaryota > Metazoa > Arthropoda > Insecta > Diptera > Cecidomyiidae > Sitodiplosis > Sitodiplosis mosellana. The sequence continues at coordinate 23,610,948 of NW_022601467.1, read as the reverse complement.
AAGGTTGACCTGCCCTACAGGGTGTAAACGGGATGTTATAGGGGTGAGTAATTTTTTCAATACCGACACATTGTTGGTCAAGAAATAAACCATTTAGTGGATAACTATGTATGGACGAAGTGTTCAGGACGTTGCATAATATCTTGGGTGAGGTCGCCCTCCACAGTTTAGCCTGAAAGAGGGCCAAAAAATGCACAAAATCACCAAAACAAACATATGAGGCATGTTTGACCCTTTTTTTGGCCAAAGGGATGGAGGGCGACCTCACCCAAGATATTATGCAACGTCCTGAACACTTC
>NW_022601467.1:23578767-23605649 GCF_009176505.1 Sitodiplosis mosellana | reverse complement strand
AGCGCCATCTGCACATATTTGACTATTCAAAGTGAACTAGCTGTCATCAGTATCGATGAGTCATCGACGCTCAATTTTGGGTCGTAAACAGTACATTGAAAATTGCAAATGTGCCGTTTATGACCCAAAATTGAGCATCGATGACTCATCGATACTGATGACAGCTAGTTCACTTTGAATAGTCAAATATGTGCAGATGGCGCTGTAAAATCGTTCACCACTGACAAACGTCAAATTAGTATGGAAAGAAGTCAATGTTGCAGCCTCCCGGTTTAACGCTCCAGTTAGTCTATCTTTTCTCAAACGCGTTGTTAGATTATTTTGAACCGTTGACAATCGGCTTTCATTAGACATTTTCATGTTTGGTCATTCGCTTATTCATAAATTGGGTTATTCTTTTGCCTAGTCGAGAACCAGTATTTATGTAAAATCAAACTGTATCCCATTATGTATAATAATCAAAAGATCAGGTTTTTCATGACTCTTGGAGACATTTTCCTGCAAATCTAATTATTCAGCCAGTAAAATAAAAAATAAATGAATAAATAAAAAGCTGTGAATGCGAATCTTCTGCAGTTGAAATTGATTTAAATTTCCATGTGTTGGTTATGTGAGCAAATTCAAACTACGCATCGCCTTGAAACAGCTCGCTAAAATTCAGCAAATGATCTGAAATCTAGGCTAATTGTGCTTAGTGATTATAACTTTCATGATATCAAAGGGATACCAGATGAAAATGATGTGAGTTATAAATGTAACGTTTTCACTCATTTTTAACTGTCAACACAGGTGAAATTATAGTACAACCGGGCTTAATTTGGGTCTCTTTCCGGGGTCTTTCCATGTAAAAGAAACAAAGAGTAAGCAAATATTCAACTTTTCTTTCTTGTGTTTTCTTTTTATTCCGTTGCTTTTCTGTTCAGAAACACACAATTTCATTTTTTCAACAAGTCAAAGAACCATTTATGGTTTTATAAAGTTTGAATTAAATAGTGGAGCAGCCATGCGTATTTACTTGGTAATAGCAATCAATCTGCGTCTTCACTACTGCTTGGAAACATCAAAAGCACAATGGTATAAATTTTTAGCAGAATTTGCAAGTCATTCTTTCAAAAGTTGCTTATCTGCAGTTTCGTTTCACTCACGCCTACACATACCTCATTCGGATGATTTGAAAATACGAGAGCAGATACACAAAATTGAACCAGACCAGAAAACCGAGATTTGACAACAGAAACATAAGTTACAGGCAACAAAAACCGATGTACTGGGCTATACGATCACATGCGCATGTATGAGTGGTCTAACTGTAGGCGTGCGTTCGTGCTGTCTCTAACTGTTCTCTGCCTCTGTGCAACAGACGGAAAACACTATACACAGCGAAGTCTTGTTATCTGTATACATGTGTATGGTTCTGTATCCATAGTTTTCTGTTATTCAGTTCCTGTCATTTTAAATGCGTTCATACATATACAATCCATTTGGCTGTTTTAAACTTTTAAACAACACAAAATCTTGTCGAAAATTTTGTGTTTGTTTCTGTGTCCTTTCAAATACCAGAACATTTGCAAATTTAACTGACGAGATTTTTTAGCACATCAATCGTATCAGCACAGAGTATCGACAAGCATTTAAGAGGTAAGACGTTATAACTATGAGTCAAGGAATAAAATAAGCGTGATTCAAGCACAAAACCGGTAGTCAAGATTTTGTTTCGGTACTCAAAAATTGTATTTTCGGTAGTTCAAATGAATATAATCAAGGCAAAAACAACCTAGAAAACAACTGCGATTTTTACACATCGGATCCGCAAAGATAGAAAGAGAAAGAGAAAGAAGAAAAAACAATCACCATAAATGCAAACAGTTTTAATATTTTGAGGAACAAGTCAGAATTGAAAAATAAGTAAGGTAATCTTTTCTACACTCCCAAAAATATGATTCTAAATGAAAATTAAAAACATGTAATCTAGTAGTTTATGCATTTCAATATGTATTTTTCAGAATGTGTCGCGAAAATAAATATTCTTTTGTTGGGAATAATAAAATTCCCGAAAAATTGTTCAAGGAAGAGACGACCCATGAATAACGCTAGATTTCACGATTTTCGGCGTTCAAAAATCGAAAAAAAAATGATTTTCAAACTGATGGATCAAAAAATCTGGGGTCACACTGACTCACACAGAAAAAGATTCGTTTGTGTTTTGTTTTTGGAATTAAATTTTTTTTAGAATCATTTCTTGAATTAGATTTAATACCAATTGCTTGCAATTTTGAGAAAATGAAAGAATTGAGACAGTGCATTGTTTTGTGTGCTATGACAGTCGTTTGAGGTATTGATACATTGATTTTTTTTTTCTGAAAATTCTTGTTCTTGTTCAATAGTTGTGCAATAAAATTATATGCACATCAATTTGTGATTGATTTTCAGAAGATTTGCGTCCATTTTATTTGACCTATTTTTTTAATCAATCGGTCTCCGATTGTTCAAACAAATCTCATTGTTTATGCATTCTACCGGGCTTGAGATTTGCGATTCGAAAACGATCAATCCAATTGATTGAATGTCAAACAACTTACGACCGGCATCATAAGCCTATAAAAATGCGCATATAATATGATGAAATTCCCTCTTTTTTGTGAATCATAAGTTATGATTCATAACGACTAATTAATTTGTATCGTGGTTTTTGTGTTGCAAAGATGGGCCGAAATCAAGGAAAAATCGCACGAGATGGCTTGACCAATGGTATCGAGGTCCGAGCCATGAAAATACGGCTACATCAAGCGTTATTAGCGAGGCAATCATATCGACCTGCCAGTTGAATTCCTCACGATGATTCGGCAGCATCAGTCTAATTTGGCTGGGTCGTAGCGAAATGCGTTTAACTACCTATGCCAGGGATACGAAACCAATGTAGAGAACAACGCACGATCGTGGTACATGACGCAGATGAGGGGCTTTTTGCGTATGCGATGCTCTATGAGTTCAATCACGGCCACGGTTGAGAAATCGAAAACCAGCAAATATCGGCCTTTTCGACGAAACTGACGTGAAGAACATAACAAAGTTTCTCATTAGGGGGTCAAAAAAATCAATTTTATCTAGTGTAAAATCATGAAATCATTCTTCAAAATTCAATGATGGATCAAATAAATCGATCCTATCTAGTGTGAAATGTTCCCTTCGGAGCAACAGTGAGGAGCAGAAAAACAAGGTCCTCACTTTTGAAAACAAAGTCGAAAAATTTCGATGGGTTCAAAATTTTTTGTGGGGTGACCCCCCAGCAGGGGTCAAAATAAAGGAGACCAGACTATTTCAGAATCTATGGCTGAAATAGCTGAAATAGCTAACCAGTGGCAAGCCTGAAAATGTTTTGGACGTTTCGATTCACGAACCAAACGAAATCGATTCAAAGTTTGCCGACCGTGCTATCTGGAAGGGTGTGACGGTTATATATTGCCAAACAAAATCATGACCACATTAAGTAGCCGAGAACTGTAGAAAGCACGCAAATAGCAACAGAATATCAACAACAATCAGACACGCAGATACGTATTGCAGCAAATCCGACTCGACTAGCTAAAACACGTTTGGTGACAAAACTTGTCAAATGCTATGAATGTCATTCAGATGAAGTTGGTAACTTGGAGTGATATGCCTGGCACATAGATCAGAATGTGTTATGATTGTATCTATGGTCAAACGTAATCCCACATTTAACCTTGAACATATACCTGAATTCGGACATATGTTTAATAATTGTTACTCGGAATGAATTTATCGTCAAAATCCAGCGAAAAAATAGCATTTTACCAGGACCAGAACGTTAAAAAAACGAGAAACGATGCAATTTGCAAACATTTGGCCGGAGGTGTATATGAAAAAGATATCACATTACCACCGCGGGTATAAAGCAGCAACCATAATAACAAGCAATTTCATCGTAAACAACTCCCATAATCTTATGAATATATTAGTAATTTTATTACAGTGTATTGATTTTGCCCGAAAATAATCCTGAAACGTTTGTTTTCTATTATTTCTTCTTAAAAAGTAGCTTGAACAAAGCTTTAATGCAAAAGTTTCAATTTCCAATTATTCAGACCTTTTTTCACCATTTTCGCTTTAGAGGTAGAGAAATAGTTCTGTGAATCAACTTGAAATTTATGTAGATTAGTTCTCCCTTTAGAAAAAAAGAGCCTCAGCAATAAATGTTCGGAAAAATTCATTCGAAATAGTATATAGGAAATACGTCAATTTGTGGGCATTCTTAACAGAGAAAAATCTATAAAATTGTATGAAAATAATTGAGAAATTCCTTGTATACTCTTTTCTCTGCCGTAAAAATAATTTCCATCCAGAAATACAACCATTTAAAATTTAAATGCGTTTCAAGCAAAATCACTCAGAAACAAGAAAGTTCACATTCTTGCTCTACGCCACGCGTAGAGTATTTTAGAACCCACGAAAGAACTCATTTTGGGTCTAGTTTGTCATTGCATATCAAACTATAATTGAGCCGTTACATGAAATGTACTACATCACAATGTATGGATGGATTAGATAGATAGCATACAGAGTAGAATAAAGTTCAGGTCTAGGAAGCTAAGTTTCTGTATTAAATTTAATGCTACCACAATAACCAATACATCATAATGTATGGAAATGAAAATGTTCAAGTATCGTATTGGTAATAACGTTTTAATCTAAATTTGTAGTTAGTCACAGATAATAATTAAACATAAAAACAGAATCTGTTTTGGAATTGAAAAATCCAAAGTTTTAGACCCCCATGGAGAAAAGAAAAACGAAGTTGTACCTTTCACATTTAATGTACATTTCACAATGTACGTTTCATGTAACTGTAAAAAAACCGAAAATACGTCTAATTTGATTTTTGTTCGAAGAATTGTCGATTTGAGACCAAAATAATGAGAACGTGAGGGTTCCGTTGTTCGGGGGGGGCGCCCCCCCCCCCATTATTGTTGAAAAATAATAGCAGTTTTTAATGAAAACTCCGAAAAATGCATTTTTGAGGTATCCCTATACAAATTAATCATTTTTGGAGGTTTTTCTCAAGGCAAGTACCACAAGGTTAAATCAAAAATGGCTCATCTTCGTACTTAAATTATTTTTTTTAGTTTTTTCTGAATACAAAAATATTAGGAATTACAGATTTTGATTATATTTTATGTCGATTATATTCTAAGTTATCGTGTTAACAAACACCAACACGGTGGCACACGAACGGAAAAGTGTCTTAAAAACGTATTTTCATGAGGTTTTATGGCGATCTAAACTAATTGTGTTGAGAAAATTTCGGAACCAATTCCTATACTTTCCCTTGAGACTATGTATACGGAACAGTAAAATTCCAATTTTCTCTGAACGATAAATGGAACTTGAATGAAATTCTTCTGAAACAGAGAGATGGCGGTATCCTTTCTCCATCATATGAATGTGTCGTGTCGTGTAGCATGAGGAAAAGATTAAATTTGAAAGCTTTCGCATAGTTATTCAATTAATGACTCATAATACCGACGCTTTTCGTGCACATTCGGAGACGAAACCTCAGCAGTTTTCTTTCTAGACACAGTGATACAATATGATTGTTTAGAAGAAGAATTCGTTTTTTTTTCGCGTGAGTTAATTGCTCATTTTTGTGAATTTATTTGGTTTGAAAAACCCAGCACAAAATTTGTCTTTGTACCATAATCAAAAGGCTAACTTAAACATTACTATCCCGACGGTATCTTATTATCTTGGACACCTTAAATATTAAATTTTTGCACGCCAATATATATATTTATATATAACTGAATGTTTGTCTGACTGTGCGTCTGTTGCGAGAATTTGATCACTTTTTACCGTTACATGAAATCCACATTGCAACATTGTACAATAGGGTGTTTTCGGTATTAAATAAACTATGCATTATTTTAAGAAATTTTTAGAGCTGCCCATTTTCAAGAAAATTTAAGTAAAACACTGCCCATTTTTGAGTTTTGAGCTGTCCATTTGGGATTTAGAACTGCCCAAATGGGCAAGAGCTGCCCATTAAAATAATGCATGGAATAAACAGAAAATGGTAGTTTTAGTTTGATAGAGCAGAGAATTTGGAATCGATTTCATATATTTTTTTTCGGAATCAGTCCAAGATGCCACTTCCCACAAACAAAACAAATGTTCGTCGAATTTTGAGTTTATATCACTATTCGCTGAAACTAATCTGATATTTTCCACTTTTTTCGATTCAATCTCACTGCCAGAGATGAAATCTCAATGCAAACATTTATTTTCACGTAATTTCCATTGGAAAAAGTGGCCAAATAGTCGAAAATTCACAAAAATTTTAATGCTTCTTTGACCGGTTCTTCAATCATAGAAAAAACACCGACAAACTCATTTTTTTCCCAAAAATTCATTCAATGGGTTTGAAATAGACGATAAATTATCTAAATCCACTAAAATATCCAATCGAACAAAACCAGGAAGGCCAAATTGCAGCAAAACCAAAACATAAACAAAAACGAGCTGTCATCATGAAATCTGGGCTTCTTTGATATTTTGAAGGGCTACCAATGCACTTGTGCGAATGAATCACAGTCAATTCGCACACAGTGATTCGCGCAGATGTATTTTGGTCTTGTCAAACATCAAACTAAGCCCGAATTTCATTATAACGAATGATATTCACACTTCCCGGAGCAAAAAGAACTGTCTAATTTGAATTGTCTAATGTTTTCGGAACGCTACCCAGCATCTGCCAAATTCAAACATTTGAAATGACAACCATTCCAACTACTATGTGCCGAACGAACCGTATAAACAAACTTCTAACAAGAACTTCGTTTTGTGTATAATGTGAAACACGTGGAGGAGCGTGATTTTGGCACAAACTTCTCTTTCATCGCATACAACGCAACACAACACAACAGACTCATTTGTTATTGTTATGTTTGTTGCATTTGTTTATTTGATTCCGTTATCCGAGCATGTATTGAGTTTCTATATCGACACCAGTGACAGATACGTGAATTTTATCACGAAATAAAATTTGGCGCATTGACACATTGAAACTGGTTGAGTAAAGTTGTTGCAACCACATAGTGAATTGGTTTATTGTTTATCAGAAAGTGCGTAAATAATTTATTAACTGTTTTGTACTGTATACATCGCTTTTAACCAATTAAATTAATTTTTTGTTTGTTTAATAGTTATTCATCATGGCCCGTGGAGCCTGTGGAGCTCGCGGAAATGGAAGCGATGAGAGGTTTACAACAGTGAAACTGGGACTACGAAGAATCATTCAAGGACCGTATCGGCTGATTTTGTCAACAGTGATTGGGGAAATGAGCATCATGGCAACGCTAATCTCACTCCTAGCATCGCTCTATTTTCTATATCTGGTAAGTTTTTTTTACATTTTGACCATATTGTACGACCATCTTGAACCGATTCGATTCATTCAAATTGAACAAAAAAAACCATTGTTCTTGTTCGGTTAATACGGCAGTCAATGAATTCAACAACGACTTTTTCAACAGCAATGGTGATGAAATCATCAAAATGTGCTTCCAAGGTGTGCTCCGGCAAAACTACACCAATGATCGTATGTTTATGGTCCCAGGTTTCCGGCAAATGGTTATCAAAATTCGCAGCGAATGGTTTCCATGGCCAACGAACAGATTTTTCGGCAATACATTCAAATACCTGTACGAGCAATATGCCACAAACGTCAAGACCAACTATAGAAGTAAAGTAATAAGTAACTTATTACTTATTACTTATTACTTTCATTTAATCACTGTAATAAGATGGACTCATTACTTATTACGAATCTTATTACTTGTAATAAGATGAGTAATAAGTAATAAGTCTATATTATTACTGTAATAAGATAGACTTATTACTTATTACAGTAATAAGATTGTAATTGTAATAAGATTGTAATAAGTATCTTATTACTTTTGGTGTAAAAAAAATGGCAAAAATAGTTTCATGTAAAAAACATGTCAATTTTTTCGACTGACAAAAATTGACATGTTTTTTGTATGAAACTTTTCTTCAAAAAATTCATACAAAAATCATGTCAAAGTTTGTAAGACACATTTTTTTTCAACATTTTTTCGACTGACAAAAATTGACATGTTTTTTACATGAAACTTTTTTTGCACCAAAAGTAATAAGATACTTATTACAATCTTATTACAATAACAATCTTATTACTGTAATAAGATGATCTTATTACTTATTACAATCTTATTACAATCATCTTATTACAATCTTATTACTGTAATAAGATAGACTTATTACTTATTACTCATCTTATTACAAGTAATAAGATGCGTAATAAGTAATAGATCATCTTATTACAGTAATAAGTAGGTAATAAAGTAATTAGAATTACATTTTTTTACTTCTATAAGACCAACCTCAAAACGCATTGCGAACAGCGTTTGAGAAAGTTCTTCAAAATGCGTTGCTACGAATTGAACCACATGTGTCTGTGTGGAGATCTCGAGTTGGACGAATTATTCGATGGTGACGACATCAAAAATGCCATCAGCTACACATACAACCGGAGAGATTCAACGCGTAGCAATGCAAATGCCATACGGAAATTGGAAATACTGTTGGCGGAGCTATATTGGATTGGAGCACCTTACAGACCAGATGATCCACACCCATTCAACATCAAAGAATTCTTTGAACTCAATTGGTTCCAAGCATTGCGCATGTTCGTTAACATACAGCGCGACATTCATTACTTTCACCTCTCGTTTGCCAATCTACGCCAAAGTTGGAATCTGTTCCGAAAATATCCGCTCTATGTGCAAGAGCCAGAATTTCTAGAGCCGCCTGAAATCACCACAGTCATTCCGATACGAATGCATTGTACAATATTTGATGTGGCGTCAAGGCAATGAAGCGAGAAGATGGTTTTCGACCGGTTGAATTTAAAAGAATAGGAAGCTGGCGTTTGTTTTTCAACATGGACGAAATCAACAAGTTAGTCAAGAATAAGAAGGAATTCGGCGATTCGATAATATCAGATGGTGTGTCAGCGTCGGTGTTATTCAGATTGCCGAAACAGAGCAAAACCGTTGTTGATGAAGATGAGGCCGAAACCAAACGCAAATATTTCGCAAACGAATTCGTGTATGCATTGGGAATTGATCCAGGCATGCGAAGCTTTATTGCGTCGGTCCGCCTCGATCTAAAGACCGGCGAAGAGGTAGGGTCAGGTGGGGTAATTCGCGCCACTTTTTTTTACAATTTTATATTTCCATGGAAATTTAAAAAAAAAATCAGGAATGTTTGGTATCATTTTGTAGCTTGTCTTTTTACCTAACTTTTATAGAAGAATTTTTTTTGGTTTGATCCCCTTTGGGGTTCCATATAGCCCTTGGGGCGAAATCAAAAAATGGTGGGGTAATTCGTGCCGGTGAGGTAATTCGCGCCGGCCGCATTTTCAGTGTTTTAAATGTGTTTATCATAAAAAAGTGTTAGTATTAGATTATTACATCCTTCGCTGATGATGTGTCAAAATTTCATGGGATTTGGACCGCTTGAAGCGAAGTTATTACGCTTAAAGTGACACTACCTTTTTTTATTGGTCAACAGGCGAATTTGGCCCAAAATTCGAAAAAATGACTTTGCGCCGATTTTCGTTTATCTAAGAAGTAGTCCACGCATTTTCAAACCCGTGGTACCGTTGGAAAGGTAATTGATGGTGCTACAAAAATACTTAGTCAACCACCCCTTCCGACCCCATTGAGGTCTCCAAAAACACGCTAATTGCCCCTTGCGTTTGTGGCGCGAATTGCCTCACAGCATGTTTTGCTGTTTAAAGCTCGATTCAGCCACAAAAATTGAAAATATTAAAAACAAATTTATATCCATAAGAAAGAGCTGGTGATAAGCTACAAAGTACATCAACCCGTTTTAAAAAAATATTAAACTTTAATGGTCAAAGCTGAAATTCTGTGAGCTCGAAAAATGAACTCAGTACTAGCACAAAACACATTTATGCCTGTAAATTGTCTGTACTCGAATGAAAAATGTCGAGTATACCAACCAAATATGGAGTTTTTAATGCTTTTTCGAATGATACTATAACTATTTGTATATGTATTGCCTGTGTCGAGAAAAGGCCGATGGCGCGAATTACCCTACGGAGCGAATTGCCTCACCTGACCCTAAGTATTTACAAAACGAAAAAAGGAAGAAGAAGAAGAAGAAGAAGAAGAAGAAGAAGAAGAAGAAGTATAATTCACTTTTGTTGCATTTTATTTTCAGACCAACGAGAAGATTTCGTTCAAACAATACCACCAGAAATCGAAGCAAGATGCGCGCAATATAAAAGCCGAACGAATGACACGAGTCTTCACGTATGACGAACAAGCGGACCTCAAGCGTATCGCCGCAGAGATTGGCAAGACACCATCGCCACGGAACATCTCTTGGTGCCAGTACATCGAACATCGCCTGCGAATGTCCCAAGATGGTATCGCGGCATACAGTCAGAAAAACTATGCACGCTTACGTTTGGACAAACACATTGAATGGCGTCGTGCAATTGATCATCGCCGGTAAGCTGGTACATTTTAAGACAGCTATCATCAACAGCCGAAATTTCACCAAATTGCCCGATCCGGATCAAAAAGTACGTGCGGTGTCCAGACGTACGCAAGCTGATTGCAGCCTTCAAAAGACGTGGCAATTGTGTCGTTCGGTTGGTGGATGAATACATGACATCGCAACATTGTGCCCGATGTTTCAAACGGTTCCCGATATGGACGAAGAGCAAACGATACAAGAAGTGCAACGATTGCCAATCAGATGAACGTGTTGGACTTCCGAGAACCATCTATACGAACGTGAGCAAACGAGTGTTACAAATGCAACGGAAAATCATGCGTACATGGAAGGAAATGCGCGACCAAGGATATGCTATTGCAGCCATTCTAACCCAACGAAATTCAGGACGTTTGGTGTCAAAGAAGCAACGCTTCTTCAAATCCTGGCAACCAAATGCTGCTGAAAACGCTGGAACAGAAGACGCTGCACAATCACGCAAGTTGCTCAAATCACTTTGGCATCGGGACATATCAGCAGCCAAACTGATCGTGTACAAAGGTTCATTATCTATTAATATTTCATTTGAAAATTGGATTCGATTTGGTTTTCGCTTAAATTAATTGTTATTTATGTGCTTGTTTTCTATTTACTTAGGTCTTTGCACGCTACTTGGTATTCCGATACATCCAGCACTGCTGCGACGACCAGATGACGACGGCCTTCCACTCAATCCATAATTCAAAATCCAGCGTTTAGCATTAAAGTTTTTTTAATAAATATTTTCTAAAAGTTTATTAGAGTTCTCAAGCCTTGCACTTAGTGGGCTATTTTAAGGTATATAAGTTGTCTAACTTTATTTACCGGAGTACATGGCTGGTTTTATAGACGTTATTTGATGATCAGAATGGGTTATGTTCATTTTCCGGTTTCACAATGTCAAATTGACATCACGCCACCGCATTCTTTGGATATGACTTGTTCAATGCATCATATCACGGTAAGTAGAATTTGTTCAACGCTTCGGAGTGAGAGTTTTTTTTTTTTTTATTTAACACCGCCAAGCTCTGGCTGAATATAATGTGGGTTTTGATTGAGGTTTGGCAGGAAAAGAGTGCAAGACTGTTACATATTTAAAATAATAAACAATTTGTGGCAATAGGTTTCGAACATTTGAATGGAAAAGCAGTCTTTTTGCTTCAGGAGGTGTGAATATCCGTTGTGTGAACACCACTAATTGATACAGAATTCTGTTCTCTTTAATTTAAAATCTACCATTTTTCTTTTTCAGGTTATGAAAAACACCCTATTGTACAATGTAAAAGGTAGTTATAAATGGGCAAAGCGAATTAGAATAAATATTGATGATGACACGTACACACTGTTAATTATTTGATTTGATCATATTCTCTGGACAGTAATTCTAAATTCTATTGGTTTTTTTTTTCAAATATAAAACAAACGCAAATTGCACATTGCAATGATGCGCAAAATAATAATTGACAATGGAGCACCGAAAATACAGATACCAAAAATTCAAATTAAATTTGTCAGTTTTCTCATCACCAGAAAACGCGAAATATGTATTAGTGACGGTTTGAACATACTGTTTCTAATAATAATTGAAAAAATTGATATCTGTCAATCGATTTTATGATAAGAGAAGACAGCGGCTGTCTGACAGCCGAACAAATGAACAATCATTTGTAGAGAGGCGAATTTTTGTTGGCGCTAGGTCATCCAAAGTAAACTTTTATTTGAATCGAGTTTATTGGTTCGAGTTGAAACTTTCAATAAGCAAATAAATTTCTTTTAATTTTGTTGTACTACTTACAGCAGATATTGCCTGTGGTGATTCTCTTGATTGGTTTGCTAACATCGTGTCCTCTACTGGTACAATATAGGTTTCAGCTTGATGATTTCCAGTGGCCGAAAATGATTCATTCGTTGTATAATATTGCTGTTGAGTGCCGGATGCATATTCATTTACGTATACTGGATATGCCCTATAATAATTATAATTTTGAATAGCAAATTTTAAATTAGATTGATACTTCCATTTATCCATTGAAAAGCGGGAATACTTTTCAAATTACCAATTAAACTAAATTAAAATAGAAAAAAATATTGAATTACATTTGAGACTGTCCTTGCGCAGAAGTTGCATACAAGCCGGAATCGACATATTCCACATATGTCCCGTGACCAGTAACATTCTCTTGTTGCGAAACTGAAATTTAAATCAACGAGATTTGTGTAAACTCTTGGTCCATGTTTTAAAATAAAAACTTGAAATATTTCACAGATGCAATACATAACGTTGAACAATTTATACAAGTATTAAATATTGTAGTTATAATAGACTATCTGTTGTACATCCTTATTTGCAACATTTCCTGTAAATCGTATTTCTTGATAAACATACATACCACAATAAGAGGACATATGGTTTTGTCGCCGATACATTTTTCTATTCTACTTTGCACGCTGACTGTTTTCTAATGATCAACAATTTTAAATCTAATCTGATTTATATGCTCAATGAAGTTGATTTAGTCCAAAACTTTTTATTGTCTCTTCGCTTCTCACAAAACTTATTTGGGCAATGACTTTAAAATTGTCGATTTTATATATTTTTTGCTTATTATTTCATTGTTATTTAATGAACTCAAATTATGTTCGATCACTGTGTTAAAATTACTTTTAAATACAAAAGTGAATGAAGTAAGAGCAGAAATGAAAAACAAAAAGAACGTATATATTAAATAACGTTGAGTAAAAGCACAGTTACTAATGGATACAATGCACGCACAATATGTGTAACCTAGAGGAGCAGACGAAAACTGATCTCCTTGTGAAAAAAATCAAATCACCAGAGTAACAGAACCGGAGAAAATCTGTGATGCGAAGAGTTGAAAATAGGAGTAGTTGACGGGTAGTGAAAGTGAAAAAAGATGATATTCCTCTTTGCTAATTTGGTATGTATTATATTAAATCGTTTTGTAGTTGTGTTGTGCAGATTTTGTAAGCCGGATTCACCTAGCAACACAGGTCACGCGATGATGTTATATCATCAACTGATTTCAACTTTCGGCGATGCCTTAGCAATATGGCTTTTTCTGTTGCCATTCTATATTTCTTCAACAAATTAATAGGTCTCTCAGATGTTCGGTATACATACGCATTATGGTGGCGTGCATCGTTGCTTATTATTGGTATTATTATAGAATGTTGTTAATGGTAAAAATAATAATAGTCGCTATTTAAGGGAAAAAACGCCTGTGTCTACCATACATTGTAAGTGTGTAAAAGAGAAAAACAAAAAAAAAACAGTGAGACGGAAATATTGGAAAAGGAAAGCCAGGTAGGTGTGGGAAATACAAAACGAATATTTATTTTTATATTATTGAGTGATGCTTCGACATAGTAGCGAGAGCCAAAATAATGTGGAAACGAAGTAAAGAGAGCCTCTCATTTTTATGAAAATTTGAATTATTTCAAAGATTTTGTAAATACATTTCATCTAATCAACTATCAAAATCACGAAAAATATGCCCAGAAATGTTTGGTACATTTAATATTGTTACCGTGTGACAGGTGAAAGTGATCCACCTACTCAACAAAGTTCACAACTTATCATTTGTCATTCGACGTATTACAATATTTGGATAGATTACAATATCGAACCAGGGACCGAGATGCTGTGCGCGTCACATTATATATGTACTACGGAGCACAGGTTGGAAAGAAATACAGTATAGTCGCGTCTTTTTTGCGTTTCCGCTTTTGTGTAGCTCAATGATGAATAAAAAAGGGGGTGGTGTTAATATTTGGCAACACCCCGCTCTTAAAGAATAGCGAATCAAATTCTCTCTGCATGGCAATAAACATAATTCCGCACAAATTTACTTTGTGAACAATGATTTCTACAGATCAGTACAGTCTACGTATTACTTGCTACCATTGTCGAAAACCTGGTTTTTAATTCAATTGGTTTTTGTCCGGAAAAGTATGCAATTTTGTGTGTTACCAAAAAATTATTAAAATTCGTATGAACCGAAAACTTTTGAAAATTTCCCATCATATTAGATGAAGTGATTAGCATTTCTATTTAACTTATTGTGTGTACAGTGTACCTATCAAATTGCAGTGCAAATGCAGAACAATTTGCATCAATGAGAAATCTCTATCTCCTCTTGAGAATAAATCACTTCTTATTCTGATACAGAATATAAAAATACAAAATTATTCTAATTTCCCGAAAAAGTTTAATCTATAGCGGTAGATCTAAATTGTGTAAATGATAACTGGTGTTAGTTGCCGAAGAGGTTCGCAAATCAGAAAAAGAAATAATATATTCGCTAATAATTTTCAATAAACTCATAGTGAAATTTGGTTTATTTTAAAACAGATTTATTCATAGGTTAATAAAAATGATAACGGCCCAATTATCTTGTGAATTATTGTTGATACGATAAAAAAAATCACCACTTTATTACTATTGGATTTTGGACTATTTGGCCTTCCATGAAATTATGAGTCCGAGCGTTTATACAAAGCTCTGTCAGCGGTTAATATTCTTAAACCAAAATTGTGAAAAATCTATTTCTCACTGTACAATACCACTGTGTGCACCTGCGAATGTAAACAAAATATTTGATACCAATATAAACTAATCAGAACACAACGCAATCTTTTTCATCTACTTTCTTACTGTTTGTTGTGTTTATCAACCGAATAAGTAGATAAATAATTCGTTTGATGTTTACATCGACGTTTCTATAAGTATTACAAACAATATTTCCCCTTTGTAATAATCAAAATCGTTTATTTGTTGATTTCTATCTAATTTTTCATCTAGTTTTTGTTACCTTTTATTTGATGATGATACAAAAATTGGAGAAATAAAATTTACCCTAATGTTCGATATTGTATTTGCAATGGTATACTCATGTTGAATAGGACAAAGATTTACAAAATACAATCTGAATACTAGGAGAATGAAAACTTTACGAGAAATTCCAATAACTTCTAATTAGAGCGGATTAATTTGTAAACAAACCAGTAGGGGTGCTGGTAAAATATATGTAAGGTATTTAGCTTTGTGTAGTTTTGCGAGGGTATTTTTTTCCACGTGTGCAGACACATTTCCCATTACCCTTGATCTGTATCTTTGATTATGTATCAAACATATAACCGTATACAATGTTTCACCTTTGATTCTTAATGAGGACGCATCAATCGAAATCAAACGTGTCAGCTCCCATACCCTTGATATATTATTTTTCATTTCATTTATTCAATAGCGTATTATGTCCGACGATATTTAAGGTGCTTTTTCATAACCAATAAACTACAGAAGTGTAGATAGATACAAATTAATTTAATACGCATTGTTGTCACGGGCTTCGCGCACCGACAGACGTCATCATTAAAAGTGATACTGCTAGGGTGATTATATGATAGGTTTTGTGCCAGCAAAACAGAACAATTTCGTGAAGATTTAACATGCATACCAACGAGTTTTTAGTTAATACGACAAAGCATATCGAAAAAATATGTTGAGAGTCGGGAGTAATTTTATACGCAGTAAAATGTGTAGTGATATTAAGCATGAATGCATATATAAATATATATATGTATATATATAAATTTATCTTTTTATTTATATATTTAAATAGGGATACATCCTTCATACTCCATCCATTCGGGATTTCGGGATATTTATTATACTAAGAACTTTGATAAAAATGATTTTTATTCATTAAATTCAGATAATCAATACATGATAGGGTACATTAAGTCTTACACAAAAGTTAAAACAAATTTAAAACGTTGCAAACAGGTGCACGTATTTTAAGTCAGTGAATAAATTTGGCGATATTTCAACACTGCACTTTTTTCACAATTTTTTTCCAAGATCCAAAAAGATGACACCTGTATGCAAGTGAATCAACTAGTGCACAATTTTGTCGATATTTATTTATTTATTTATTTTATTAAACACCGCCAAGCTCTGGCTGAATATAATGTGGGTTTTGTTAGAGGTTTGGCCGAAAAAGAGTGCAAGACTGTTACAATTTTTATAAATAATGAACAATAGTAGCAGTAACTTTCGATAACTTTCAGTTCTCGCCTCGTTAAAAACCTGGCTCTTTTCGTAAATTATGAGGTAATCACAATAGTAGGAACATGAAAACGAAAGCAGTCATACAACCAAGATGGAAATGCTTATAGTATTCTATAGTAAACGGTCCAGGATAACCTTTGGTAAACGTTTGCAAAGGGACAAAGACTATGCGAAACGTTAACTGTTACGCGTTAAATTTAAGACTTTGAGACTGCAAATTTGTGTGTAAATATCCACAAGGAAAGTCATATAATGTCACAATTATCGATTTTGTGAAGATCTATGGAAATTTAAATTTTTTTTATCGTTTTGGCACTATATGACCTACTTTGTGAACGATCTCTCTAAAGAGAAGACAATCATGAGTATATTCAGAAAAGTGCTCGTAGTGGCCATAGGCGTGGAACCAAGACGACGTGGCTCTATCTAATGCAACTGCTCCGACTTTTGTTTGTTAATCAAAATGGTCACCTAATTGTAGAATCATCAAGAGGTGAAATGGGCGACAAACATTTCGAAATACTCATTATTAAGCTTCCCACTACCGCTTCCACTCCCTAAACGCGAATTTCCCGATTTTTGCCATGATCCCCAACCGATTTATTGGGATAAGTTTTGAAATGAATTTTACTCAATTTTCAGTTAATTTTCCTCTATATTTCTAATTTTCCCGCTTTACAGACCAGAAACGAGACGGGTGCTACACACGGTTATAACCCCGAAATGATGGTATGCAAAATACGAAGTGAAAAATTTGAAATCTTTGAACTTGAACTAAGTTTTTCGGTTACAAAACTTTTGGAACTTCCAGATTTTGATTATTTCGATTATTTTTTGAGTTATCGTGTTAACTCACACCAAGGACGACAACGACGAAGAGACACGAACGGAGAAACGTATTTTCTAAGCGTTTCATGAGTTTTCATGAAGATCCAAACTAATTTTGCAAAAAAAAAAATTCTGAAACTAATTTCTATACCTTGCCGTAGAACCATATGTACGGAAAAGTAATATTTCATGATATTTCGTGATCACCCTAAGAGCTTTCATCCCGTCAGGAAAGAACGGGATATTTTCAAAAATCCCAGTTTTCACTTGCTTCCCGTCCCAACTTTCTATACTTTTCGGTCAATTTTGGAAATGTTTGTAGAATATTTATATCCTTAATTCAAATCATTGAATATTATTTTTGTTCGTTAATAAAATAATGAAATAAAAATATGAAATATAAGATCAGCTGTATTCTTCGGCTATATTTCATCGGTTTATATAGTCCGTTTAATACATTCGGCAAAATTATATGACAAAAAATAAAGCGTGTAAAATATTCACATATATTCAATTTTATCACACACTTTTCATATTTATAACTGAATTTTTTCAATTGATTCATTATTAACGTAAGAATAAATAAAGGTGTCAAACGGACGAACTGTCCGTCTTTTTTGCCCGTCCGTCCGTTCAGGTCAAGAAAAAAAAATTTCTGAGGGTCCTGAATGGACGGACGGACGGACGGACAACAAAATTTCTGAGGGTCCTGAACGGAGGACGGACAAGAAAATTTTTTGGGGGCTCTGAACGGACGGACGGACGGACAAGGTGCTTGTCCGTTGACACCTTTAAGAATAAACATGCCAAATCGATTTGAGCGCGAAGAAAATTAAATAAAATGTTGCCGTCATTCTGTAGTGGCGCTTTACAATTATTCACCATCTATAGCTGTGCACTTAATAGAAGAATACTGTTAATATGTTAATGCTAATATCGATATTGATATGATTAAAATATTAACATCTCGTGTAATAGTATTATTCTTTATTCTTTATTAATTTATTGGTAGAGATAAATACATTTAACAGCCTTTCCGGTCACTTACAAAATGTACCATTTTCGGCAAATGTCTCAAGCAAAGATGATCTTGGAATGTTCTAAAACATTGCAGAAGACACCGGTCTTGTATCTCTCACCAGGAACGCAGAAATGATTCACATGTAAATGAGCGGTTTCGGCTAATTCCATTTTTATTCTCAACGACACAATTGTTAAGCGCCGCTACAGAATGACGGCAAAATTTTGTTTGACTTTGTTCGCGCTCAAATCCACTTCGGCGTGTTTATTCTTGCATTGATGCCGAAACGATGAAAACAAATTAGGAAATAAATATATATATGAGTTGGAGCGAAAATGTAATACAGAAAAGTTGCGAGGAAAAATGTCAAATGAAAAGAGATAGCTATATAGTTCACTATAGTTTACTATACAGTTATCTATATAGCTATCCCTTTTCCGCTCATTCATCATCGACATTTTTCCGCGCAACTTTTCTGTATTACATTTTCGCTGCAAACTACTCATATATACAATAAATTAGAAATAATAAAATACAATCGAAATTAAATCCGTAAATATTTTACATGTTTTGTTGTTTGCCATATGATTTCGCAATAGATTTTAAATTAAAATTCCTTCGTGTGGTAAACCACAGAAAATTCAAGTTCAGACATGCCAACTATGTGGCAATTTGTGAAGAACTGGATGTTATAGACGTGCGATTCATTGACAATTTACCCTTTGCCTTAGCAATGATACAATTTTATTCCATACTTAACGGCATTATTCAGAAACATACCCCCCTTTACGGGGGGAAATCAAAGTACCCCTTCTGGTTTGACTTTGATTTAAGAAGAAAATTAAAAAAGAAAAATAAGGCTCGACTTAAGTGGAAAAGAACCGCTGTGGACAGTGATTACCAGTTTTTCCCTGATCTTAGAAGGGAGAACAAACTGAAAATTGGACAGTAATTACATAAATAACCTCCAAACTAATATCAAATCAAACATAAAACTGTTCTGGGCATTGACTAAGAGAAAGAAACAAGCAAGTAGCTATCCATAATCATTTAAGTATAATAATGTCATAGTCTCAAGACCGGGAGAAATTTATGAACTGTTTGCCACTTATCTCAAGTCAACTTACAACAACCGTTCATCAGACCGTTCAATCACCAATACCGTTCATTCAAATACCGATCAATCATCCCACATCACACCTGTTGATGTTGAAACAATTATCGATAAAGTTGACTTAAAAAAGAACGGTGGACGAAGATGGCATTCCCAATTATTTCTTGAGACAGACTTGTAAGCAAATTTCAATACCACTTTCAATGATCTTCAACCGATCGCTCCGGTCAGGCATCTATCCTATTTAAAACGTCATTCGTGACACCAATTTTGAAGAAACGTGATGAGTCATTGCTATCGAACTATGGACCAATTTGTATGTCTATGCAATTTAGCTATTTTCTCCGAAAAAATCGTTAACTTACACCTGATATCAATGGTGGAAGACCAAATCACACCTTGGCAACATGGGTTTATGAGAAATAAGTCAACCAATACCAATCTGATTGAGTACGTAAGCTATGTATCAAATGCTCTGGATGAAAAATGTGAAGTGCATACTGCATATACCGATTTTTCAAAAGCATTCGATGCTGTTGATCACGAAATTCTTTTGTCTAAACTGGTAAACTTTGGTATTGATACAAAACTCATAGGCTGGTTCAGATCATATCTTACTAATAGGCGTATGTATGTCACCTTCAATGGCGATGAATCAGCGACATTTGAACCAAATCCGGGTGTTCCGCAGGGCTAAGTTCTGGGACCAATATTATTTAAAAATTTTATCAATGACCTTAGCCATATCCTAAAATGCGAGTTTCTCCCCTTCGCTGACGATCTAAAAATTTATATCAGAGTAAAATCTCAAGAAGATGCTGACAGACTTCAAAACGACATTGATAGACTGCATGAGTGGAGTGTAGTCAACAATCTCAAAAATGTCACATGGTGATCTTTTCAAACAAAACCGTTCCATCACAACCGCTATATAATATGCACGCTACTCCACTCACTCACTCAGTGCAGTTCTGTCAAAGACCTGGGAGTCATCTTTGATGACAAACTCAAATTCGATGAACATATAAATTCAATCATAAAAAGCATGTTGGGATTCATAATGAGAGCAACAGCCGATTTCCAGGACCTGACATGCCTAAAGTATTTATACAATTCTTTGGTGAGATCTAGATTGGAATACAACACCACGGTGTGGAATCCCTATCAGATCAATCACAAAGAAAAAATTGAAAGAGTTCAAAGGAAATACACTAGAATGCTCTTCTTTAAACTCAGACAAAATCCTCAATCATATACCGATCGCATCAAATGCTTAAATATGTTAGGACTGGAAATGAGAAGGGAATACTTTGATGCATGCTTACTGCATGAATTCGTACACAACCGGAACTATTGCTCACATTCTAGACCGTACTTCAGAATAAGCCGACGGTTGAACAGATCGAACAAACTTTTCAATCCTCAACCTACAAATAATTCACAGAAATCCTGTGACTAGAACGCAACTACTATACGAAAGAAAATTCAAAGCAACTAATATTCTTGATGCAAACTATGAATTGTTTAAAAATAAAATACTGAGCTACTTCAATGAAAATTGAAATATTAGTAATATTGATGCAAATAGCAATATAATTAGGCAATGTTTTAACTGCATCAGTTGCGATAATTAACTTGCAATCGAATTTAAACATATTATCAATTCTTTTTTCTACTTACAAATTTATTAATCTTAAATTAAATAATTATAGTTATTTTCTTTTTATTAGCAATTTATTTCCAAAAAGTAATAAGAAAATGTAAAATTGAAATTCAGCAAAATTGTGATTAGAACACATAGGTGAAGAATGTTATAGGGATTTTACCTGTTTTCAACACCATTCGATCAATAAAAATAAATTAAAAGAAAAATATTTCATAATATTTCGTCACCATTATGCAGCATTGCGAAATCATATGACAAACAACAGAACGTGTAGAATATTTACGGATTTAATTTGGATTGTATTTTATTTTATTTCCTATTTATTTGTTATATTTCTTTTTTTTTTCATTGTTTCAAGTGAATTTATCATATCGGATTTGAAAATCGTGGACTTTAGAGAAAAAAAATACTTTTGAAGCCACTTGTTGAACATAGCGTTATTATGCAACGCCATCTAAATGGTTAGTTAAAAATGTACTGGACAAAAGGTGTAACATCGGAGTAATTTAACTTAAGTCAAATACATATACTTGTATTACACAAAGTATTGAACTTAACTTATTTCACACCGAAGTTACGCCGAATCTCCAGTGCATTTATGACTATGAATTGGTTTCTTTTGGGTTTAAATATTAGCAATGCTCGAGACATTTTTCTGGGATGCCACCACAGCGGCTTAATTTGGAGAAGTTTAGGAGTTTTAAATTTTTGTTTGGGCCCACCTCTGTAGTCTCAATTAGAAGCTGCCAAGCCAGCAGGGCCACATATTTTGTCGGCAATGTTTGGCAATACGAACGCGAGGTGATTGCGTCTACAGTGTCAGACACAGTCCAGTTTTTAATATAACACTTGAAGCGCTGTACGCTCTAAGTGACGTACGGCGCATATGTGTTCGGAGGCAATTTCTCAAACATGCAGTTTCAGTATTTAGTATTACTATTTTTTATGCAATTATTTTTTAATTTTCGATTAAAGCTTCGGCTTCACGGACATCGCCTGTTGTTGTTGTTGTAATAGAAAATTCCGACTCAAAAAAAAACTATGAATATGATTTTTTCTCACTAAATGTACTAAAATTTCATTGGTTAGAATCCTAAAAAATACTATGGGTGAGATTGAGAGTAGTGTATATCTTTTGTCGACTAATATTTCGATAAAGTATAAAATGCTTCACTGGTGGTTTTTGGCGATTTCAATTTTAATGACAAAAAATATCGAATTGGTTGGTGTGCAGTGTCAAAAATTGCTGGACATACTCTATTATTTACAATACAAAGTCTGTGAAACATACACCACTCTCAATCTCACCGGTAGATATATAATATTTTGACAATCGAAAAAAATGTCAAATTTTAGAAATAAATCAACTTCATGATGTTTGCATTTTTAAAATCTTGAAGTTATTCTTCTATGTAATATATTAATTAATACATTATGTATATCATTTGAAAGCAACATACTATTAGCATCCAAAACAGGCTTAATGTGAATAATAATAATAATATGTGAAGTGATTCGGTTTTTATCCTCATTGGAATAAAGTAATTTCTAGGTGTTGTCATATGGCAACGCTAGGAAGATTGGTGTTATAAGCGAACTGTCAAGACAAACGGAAGTTTGTGTATTAGGTTTGTATTGGGAGTGTGTTAATTGTATGGTGAGCGAAGTGAACCGAAAACTGTGATCATTTATATTATTTAAATAAATGTTTCTTGATTATTCATAATTTCTTTTTTGACTTTTTTTCCCCTAGTTATGCCCTTGCGCTGTCCCAAATATTTTGGCAATCACAATCAATCGTCGAGAAATCACTGGGAAATCAATATTATTATTCAACATGATTGTTTATTTAGTGACCAAATATATGACAGATTTAAATATTCATCATTGTACACTCGCAAAACAGCCACCCCAAGCAGAAATCCGTTTTACGTTTCGCGAAGAAATTGTTGCTCACTTTTCACGCGCTATTTGCCTTTTTTGCTTCGTACTTTGTACGCCAACGGTCAAAATTCATCGATCCTTTCAAATAAAAAAGAATGACTTACCATTGACTGTTATAAATTGCGGTTTTGATTCTGAAATTTCAGTTGCTTCCTGAGTTTGTACAAAGGCGACTTGAGCGGTAATTTGTTGCGAATTGGAACTATTTGGCGACGAAGCAACCGAATTGGTGGGCAGAATAGTAGAGACAGTAATTGGTGCTTCATCCGGTTCTGTCTGATCTATTGGCACGACATCAATGATCGAAACACCCTCTGAAGTGGTTCCAGTTTGCAAGATGTATTTCTTCTGTGAATAGGAAAAGCAAAAGTGATTATACTTGATTTAAAACGAAATAGATTTAACTGTAATATTGAACTTACTTGTGTGTGTGCCTGCATGATATGAATGGGTGCGTTATTACTTTCAGATGTTGATACTCGATTGCCATCAGCTATGGTAACAATTTCACCATTCGCAGCTGGGGTGGCAATCGTTGTTGTTGAAAGATTTGGTTGTGTATTGGCCGAGCTTATCTGATTACTTGGTGTAATTGTAACGAAATTTCGTTGAAGCGCCAGTTGAGTTGCCATATCGCCCAGAATTTCTTTGTGCCGAATGGGAACGCGTTTGATAAGTTTTTTCTTCGTTTTTGTCTCCGTTTTTCTATTTTTTGTTAGACCACGTTGATAAATTATACGGTTCTCGAACTACTGATTTATTTGATATACCGAGGATGAATATTTGCTCAAATTTGAGATATTTTTTTCACCAGTTTTGCATTCTATACAGGAAAATAAAAAACACTCTTAAAACAAGTAATGAATTATTTTGCTTTTTCAGTATGAAAACTCAGATCGCCTAAATAATGGAATGATATCAAGAGTGGAAATTCTAATAAAGATTGGAGCGTTGCTATGCTTGTTTGGTTAAGTTAGAAGATCCACACTTGAAATTGTTGCTATGGTATTGAATTTAGACTAGCTACGGTTGCTATACACCCGAATTCTATTTCTTAACACATATCCGTTTCATGGAACAACGAAACATATTTTTGTAGTGCTATAAATCGTAAATATTTACCACTAATAACCAATATGTATGTGAAAAATAACCACTATGTTTTCAAATTTTTCAAATTTTATATATTACGCGTTCAAAGTTGATTCTTTCAAATTTCTAATCACACAACTAAAAATATCAGCTAAACGTTAAGAACTTCATCATTCGAATGAAATGTAGCTGTTGAGTATAACTAATATACACCTTCAATGTTGCGCACTGCACTTAATAGTAACAGTCAGTTCATTACTGTATCTATAGTTCGGAGTAAACTACGTACGAAAAATCATGTACAACCAAAAGGTAAAAAAGGAATTTTAATTATATGCACCCATGATATAAACGCATATGTTTCAGAATTACTATTGATCAAATATAATTTTGTTTATTGCTTTTAATGTTATTTTTTATTTATTCATTCCTTTCATTCAACTATCTTCTGTGTATATATAAAAAAAAATTTGATACACCCACACAATGATTGTATATACAGTAAAACCTCAGAATAGTGAAATAGGTTCAATTAGGAATGGTTCCGAAATTTGATGGTTTTAAATTGTTTTGTTTTCAAATTAGAAGATAATTTTAGATTGTTATATAACTTGAATTTTTTGTACCTTTTCTGTGAAAATATTTTTTTCAAAGTATGCTTCGTTGTTCATTTTCATTTTTAGGCCTCACATATTCTCCTTATTTCTCATATAGTTTTTATTTTTGTTCAACATTATTTTCTAGAACAAACCGTTGTGGCTGTATAAACTTACACTTATGTTATTAGTCTGTCTTTAAAGACCCGAGTGTTTTATGGCATATAACTTGAACTGAGTTGGGATGAAATTTGATAAATATTGCGCCCAAAAATACTCCTTCATAGTGAAAAGTCATGTTTTGTGAACCAAGTCCAAATTACAGCAATACATGACGATTTTTTACAACTATGTAGAAAAATTCAGATTTTCCGATTGAGAAAATGATAGATTTTTCAGACAACTTTGCTGAACATCGCAACTCAGATTAACCATTGATGACAAAAACCTTTCAACATGGGTTGAACATCGCCAAAGAAAGGCTAAATATGGCCAATTTTGAAACAAAAATACATCAAAAGCATAGTATTCTATCCTTATGTAGTGGATAAATAAGTAAAATATCTTTGTAATTGCTTCTTGGAAGTTTGAAAACCTCCATATACAAAAAAATTTCCACTTATAATGAATCGTGAAATTTTTTTTGTAGTAATGAACGAATATGAATGTCCATAATTGGCCGGTTTTGGCAATTTTGGTCCAAAGGTCAATAAGTGGAGGTCATTTTGCACCGGTTTCTTTAACGACCATAAACTGTGTCTACTAACGATATATTATTTCTCTTATTTACAGGGCCACTTATTGGGAGTCTTTACTGTACATAATAGTATGAGACTGAGTGGGTGCTGTATTGAAACTCTTTGTTTTACGGATTATTCAGAAGTTCTGTTTGATTTTTTACTCAAATAGGGGTCAATATTTTAATTATTATTTATATGAATTGTTTTGATAGATTCTCCAATTAAAAGTTCTATTTCGGAAGAAATTCAAATAGGTGAATTGGATTCAATGTATCATTCAATGAATATTATTGACATTTTAAACTTTGAAAGTTCTGCTGCAGAACTTCTGCATGGACATAAAATGACATAACGAAAATCATTTATGGTGCGTTATTGAATGTTTAGTGGGGTGTTGTTTTGAATGTAATTATCTTTTAAAATAAGGAATGTTTTCAATATAACAAATATATAGCGCCCGTTGAGAAATGTCCTGAATTGAACACAACTGCAGCTATATACAATACCAACAAAAATATCATGTTCAAAATTAGTGAAGCATATCGACAAGCTGCTTCGGTGCAATGTCAGGATATAAAATACTACATTCTCTTTCTACGCATTGTTAACACCTGGATACTATCTATTTGGAACGTTCGGCTTCAGTGCGTTTCTAGGGAGAAAACCCGAAGGGAGAAAGCACGCAATTTACAAGTATTACATGGATAATAATGATTAGAATCAATAGCAAATGAAGTAATATTCTGTAGAAGAAGCGAAATTGTCTTTGCCGGTGTATGTTACTTTGATGTAGAAGATGTTTTTTAGTCGAACCTGATTAAAAGAACTTCATAGTAGAATCAAATGAGCTTTATTATCTTCCTGATGTTTATTCCAATATTTTGTTAATTAAACTAAGTTTTATTACCAAAGTTGAAATTATAAACTCAAGTCGCTCATAAATATTATCAAATGAATCTGTTCATCACTGAAATCAATAATTTTGAAACCCAAAATACATATTGTAAGAAATAATTCTACAACGGTTAGGGGTGATCAATTTTCAAAAAAAAAAAGGATTCAAAATTTAATAGTGCGGGATCGAAAGATCATGAGGAGAGATGAAATTTTTTTTGAAAATCGGATTTTTTTTGAAAATCACCTAAAAAATGACCATTTTTCGACATA
>NW_022601467.1:23499358-23533767 GCF_009176505.1 Sitodiplosis mosellana | reverse complement strand
TTGTCCGTTTGTCCTAATTTGAAATGGGACATTAGGACAAGATGTCCGTTTGTCCCAATTGGAAATGGGACATTAGGACAAGATGTCCGTTTGTCCCAATTTGAAATGGGACATTAGGACAAATGTCCGTTTGTCCTAATTTGAAATGGGACATTAGGACAAGATGTCCGTTCGTCCCAATTTGAAATGGGACATTAGGACAAATGTCCGTTTGTCCCAAATCAATAAAAGGACGGACGAACACGAAATGTTCGTCCTCTGTCCGTCCGTTTGCCACCTTTACTCACAACTAATTCGAATTTAAACAGACAAATTATTTTAATTTAATGTACTTGTCATTGCAGTATTATTTCATAACCTTGTACTTACGCGCGCATAGTTTGTTCTAGACCATCGCCCCAAATAAACAGACCACGTCCTTTTGCAATCACAGCCGGATATAATGGTTCTTTGCGTCCACATATCTCCAAAATTTGCTGTTTCAGGGTGTCATCAACAGTATTTGGTATAACCGGAATGGATACAGTATTGTTGAATGAATAAAAACTCAAAATGTCAACAGTATGAATATGCATCGTAGTGTTTATTTTAGCTGCTCTCCATTCATTGAACCGGATTACGAATGACTCAAACAACCTGGAATAGATGGATTATATGCAATTAATTCAAATCATAACACATAAATTTTTGGCGAAAATTTACATGTTTCGGGCATCTGCTGAGGTTATTTCAGTGTCACCTTCGGATGGATAATCCATGTAAGCCAATTCATTACTTGGGAATGTTCTGAAATATTTGATATGAATTGATATTGTTGATATTTTTAAGTGTTTTTCAATGTTTAACTAATAACAATAGACGCGCCACGAACATTCAAATAGCCTTTGCCTTTGAAAAGGGCATGCACTTGCACATCGACTAATAGTCGACGACTATTCTTAACAACCAATACCAACGCAAATCAAAACAATTGATTTGTATTGCTGACATCACTGAGTCGGTGTCAGCATGTTATGGATATTTGCTGTTGTGCGTGAGTGAAAGAGATTCTCTCGCTCTCTCCGATGCGTTGCAATTTCGCAATGGTTGTTTGTTGTCACAGTTCTTCTGTGTTATTTTCCATGCGCTATCGTTTCAATGATATTGTTATTTCTCTCACTCGTTCATGGTGATGCTGTACGATTACGTTCTCTCTTTACTGCTAACAATTATTATGAACTCCTGGATACTCTTCGTCGGAAGAACTTGATATTTTTAACCATTCATGCAAACATACTCTACTCTTCCAAAAACCAATGTTTTAAATTGAAGTATTGGGAGCCGCCAAATGTACAAACGATTAGTTCTATTGATTATGTTTGCCTAGTACTTAAATTCAAATAATTTAATAATATTCACCAATTTGGACAAACATACTCGCCTTTTCTAACAACCAAAGTCAGAAAAACATACTCCTGTTTATTGGTATTCCAAACTAACAAAATACATACTCTACTTTAACTTTCAAGTTGAAAGAAACTTGCTCTCTTTTTCTTAAAACAAAATCACTGAAAAACATACTCGACTTTTTAAAAATATAAATCCAAAAAAAACATACACTACTCTCAATCCCACCCATAGATATGTACTTCTGGTAGTTTAGCGGTTTTCTATATCCAGAAAGTTTTTTACAAGTAGAAAACACAATATACAGTTTTTTACGTAGATTACATGCACGGCTTAAAAATTGTGTAAATATGCCAACCCTGTCTCTTATCAATTCTGCGGAATACATGTATAAAATGCGAAAATTTCCTTTCTCATTATTCACAAATCTAATATAAGTGATATCTGTATTCAGAAAATTGGTAGAGCAGGTCAAATTCTACAATTTTTAAGGAGACCATATTTCCTCGGCGGAAAACGATAAAAGAAAACACGCGGTTTTCGCGATATTCTGCGTAACCGATAAGAAATAATGAAATGTTTCATTGAAATAATTGTAGTACACAGCTTGAATTACAATTTCTCTGTAGACAAATATTGCTTATCTTTTATCAGTAATGTAAAATATTATAAGGAAAAACGCGTTAATATCGTGGATTTTTTTTTAATTTTCTGCGTAATTGATAAGAGATAAGCGATATATATCCTCAGCAAATTTGTAAGGGACCTAAAATATTACAACTTTACCGAAGACACCAAACAGTTATCTCTCATCAGTTACGGGAAAAAACACGATTTATTAAAATCATTTTTCGCGGAATTGATAAGAGATAAGGAGAAGGTGTCCTCAAAAACATTGTAGCACTTGATCTGCTCTACAACTTTGCTGAAGCTACATATCACTTATTTTTTATATAAATAATCATTACACTTTTTTTTACCCCTCGCACTTTTACCACGAGCTCGAGCTCGTCGTAGACTTCATCACAAGGCGATGAAGAGTGGTTTTTATTTTGATCAAAAATTTATTAGAAATCTCTTTATTATCAAAATTAATGACGAATAACCGAAGAATTTGGGCGAAAAATTCAAGTTTCAATGCAAATATTGTATTTTTGGGGTCATCCATTTTTCATTACCTCTCAGATTTTTATCGATGTGTGAAAAAATATTTGATGTTATGATGTGACAAAATATTTTCAATACTTTTGGCATTAGTTATGGCAGGAATAAAGTTGAACATCAATTTTCTATGCGATAGGTATATATTTTTCTAAAAATTTTGATGTTCTGACGAAAATCCATTTTACCTCTCGGGATAAGATTATACCAAAGAACATAAATTGACCCTTAATGTTAGTTTTTTCAACGTACGAAGCCAGTATTACTTTCAGCACTAGGGTGGTTTCGTCACTCGCGCTTGTTGTCGCCGGCCGTGATGTTTCACGCTTCAGATGACATTTTGTAAACGTATAGTTAGGCTTCTTTGGACCGATGACAAATGGCTATATACAATAAATACTATTCCGTTGAAACGTTATATGAAATATAAAGTGCAATGCAATATTTGAATTTATCGGAGCATGTACGTTGTACATTGTACAATATTTATTTCTTGTAACGGTAAAAAGTATTAGTAGAGAGATAGTTCCAAATTTTCCCAAAATATAACTGAAGTTTAACTTACTACGCACGTACGGCATCTAGGGGACAATCCAAATGGAAAGTAACGAATACAAATCATGAATGAATTGCATTGCCATGGATATCAGATAACCGAAAACTTTTTTTTTTCATTTATTCATTTACATTATAATAATATATGAACCGATGCGACCATTCATCCCCTACATACTGTTTGATACATATCCACATACACACTCATACACGTATACATACATGATAACAGTGTATCAAATACTATCATATAGTTTGAGGGTACGTTTTGCTTACGTGTTTGTTGATTGTATTATCGGCAAGTGGGCACGAGACCGATGTCGAAATCGATTCGCTGAACGACGCAATGTCACACACCTCTAGTATGGAACATAGATGTCTGAGCATAAAGCAGTGAAATTTGACTCAGCGCCGAAGTAGTGTGTGAATCCTATTTGTTGTCGTAACTACAATTTACGACGGGTTTATATTCTTGATGATTTACCCCGTTTTGCTATTTTAAATAATTATTATAAGCATAAAGGCAAAATAAACACATTTTGCCAGCTTCGAAATTGTACAGTTTATCCGTATTTGCCAATTTTCCCAGCACCCAGTGGAACCAGGTCGAAAAAATTGTAGTAATCTCGTGACAAGGAAAAAATGTATATTCAGTGTATATTTGTTTATTAGGGGTAAAAGCGAATTTGTGATAAAGAATTTTCTCAAAGTAATAGTCTTTACATTTGATTTAAACATTTTTTTGTCAATTATTTTAAGTTTGCTAATTTCATTCCAGTTCTTGGTATAATACTCCTATAACTGATACAATCATTTTTATTCTTGATTGTTTTCGAAAAAAAAGTTTTGTTGTAAGTGGCAAATTGATGAAGAGAAAATTGCAACAAAATAGGATTTATGTATTTTCAATACCCGTTCTTTGGACATAACATTTCATTCAATTGCACAAAGCTTTATTTTATCGATCCGCTTTGAAAATCGGTTTACGAGAACGAAATGAAACGAAAAATCACATTCAACCGCGTCGTCTACGTAGAGTAGTGGATGGTGTAAGTGTGTAAGTGAGGCTGTGTCGATTTATGTGCGTATGTGCGGTTTTCTAAAGTGGATGTCATTTTTCCTCTAGCACTTTTGCAATTTTTCAGCCAGTTCATTTGCACGTTGCTTGTTTAATAAAAAAATTGTTACATTTGAGATAATTTCAATTATAATGGAGAAAGATGAATGAATATATAGTTGGTGTTAGTGTAAATGGGAAAGTTGAGCTATTCTAATTGCATACAACACTAATTTTTGTATAGCTATTTCGATTTTCAAAACTATTTGTCAATTGAAAAAACTAAGATATAACTTTGCTTCGGTAAAATTCAACATAAATTGTTTGATAACATTTAGATTCTTGCTCTTACTTATCCTACAGAATATAAACAAAGTGTCGAACAGTAGGTTGAGATAAATAAAAATGTGCGAAAATGGGTGGTGTATTAAAAGTTATGTGTGAATCCTAGAGAATAAACAATTGGTCGTTTCGTTTGGACACATCGCTGACAAACGAGACTTTTCTCCAAGATCTCTACACTCATGCAGTGGAGGAAGTTTACAAGACTGAAAACAGCTACTGGAAATTCGCGTACGCGAAGAATGCTTTGCTGTGGCAGAAGAAAAGTGAGCAAAAATAAATATATTTGTTTCTATTATAAATGATATTGCTTCAAAGAATATAAATAAAATATACGTCAAACACTGAATATAATAATATTAGGGTTACATAAAAGATAAAAGAGATTTACTTTGGTTAGTTTTTTTTAAATTGCAATGATATGTAATGAATTATTTGAATTCGAAAACATTTGTTGCAGACATTCAAATTTATCGTTATATTGAGTGAAATTTCAAATCTTGAAGGATCATTGACAACATTACCGGACAAATTGGGAATATTTTTTTCTCTCTAAAACGTACGCACACGTAGGGATAACGTGAAAATTTAGCGACGGCGCACAAAAGACTTATGCATGTTACAATGGTTTCGTTTCGCGTATGTATCGGAGAATAATTCTCTTCGCCATTGAAGAATAGGCGAGGGATAAAATGAAGCATATATATTTGTGTGAAGCGCATGCGTTTCCAAAATATATGAAGCATAGCTCTTTTAGTTGTAGTAAAATTCATTTCTGGCCTACGTCTATAGTCCTTCGCAATGCTAATATTGCTGCCTAGGTTTAATGTATTTTCGTTTTTTGCATTTTTCACTTATTGCCTTTCAAAACCTATGGACATAAAAAACATGTTTTCCGCAAAACAGAAGCTTACCGATATTTTTTTGCGGCGATGCAATGTCACACGAACTGTTTTAACGGAAAATATTTTCTGTTCATGTCCATGAACTTGTGACCAGACAATTTTTTTAAATGTGAAAAATGTGAATATGTTCATTTATTGTCACCGCCAAGCGCTGGTTGAAAAATTTTCCTTTTTGCAGGAAAAATAATTCCAGACGGATTCATTAAAAAAACGATCTTTTGGGTTTAATAATCAAATAATCTGGTTTTTTGATAGCATAGTATATGGATTTCAATCAATTATTTAGGATTGATAAATGTTGGGCGTACTCCGTAATAGTTAATAGATAGGATTAATTATTATTGATCTTTTGTTATTATCCGGGCAACAAAAATGAAACGAAAAATGATTAACATATTTCAGATAAAGCAAAATCGACAGAATATTTACGAAATTTGTTCTGAACATTTTTTGAAAAAATCGAACATTTAAAAAAGTTCAATTTTCTGAAAAAAAAAAAAAATTTGAAATATCCTCGAAAAACATGAAAATGGCGAAATATTTATTTACCGCTAGAATGTATGGAAATAATGAATCTGGGACCATTATACCATAAGTATTGGGTTTTTCTCACAGTTCCATTTATTGTGCGTTCCAGTACATGGGGAAATACTATGTCTGTTCGATTTTTATGAAATTTTTTTTAACCAACCAAATTGAATATTTCTTGGGGGCACTAATTTCAAAATATCTTATTCCACACACTAGACATGTTTCTTTCTAAAAAAAAAAACAATTGCCTGATCACTATTCACAATAATGTTTTTGATTAAAAAAAACTTCTGTACAGCCCGAGAACCTATTGAAAATCTCAAAGGGGATGAAAAAATAATAACTATTTTGATAACAAATTGATTCGAAATGTTTTTAATATCAATATTTGATGAAAGTTTTGAGTGCAAATGTAGTATTTTTTTGAGTCATCGGGGTTTTATTATTATTATTCACTTATTTTCAATATTTTTCGCACCAATAAGGACAAAAATGAAGTTTTATATTAACAATGCAATAGGCAAAAATGTTGCTGTAAATTTCCGTGTCTTTTTCCCCGGGCTAAAATTACTCCTGGGAATATAAATTGGCCTTTGTCATTTATTGAATAAAATGCAAGAGTTCTTACTTTTCATTCTAGAACGATTTATCTTATCGCTAGTATAATAATACTAGTAGTATTGTCCATCCACCAGATGATGAGAGATGATTTTATTCTGTCCAAAAACTTGATAAATATCGATTTACAAACAAAAGTGATCAATAAAATATTTATGAAAGTTCTATGGCATTAGCATAGAATGTATTCACAAAAAATAAAATTAATAATTTATGTTTTCACGATAAAATAATAAAATCCCTTATATCAAAGATCGATTTCACCTGAAATAGAAGTGCTGAGGCATTTTGTTTATTACTTTTTCACAAGACCATGTCGTGTAAGAAAAGTATTGGGATCGCCTCAGATTTTTGGACACATTAAAAATCAGTTTTTTTCGATTTTCGAACTCCGAAAAACGTGAAATCTAGCATTATTTTAGGGTCGTAGAGTATGTTTGTGGTACGCTGTACGCAAAAAATACGGTAGAAAATTTGCTATGTTGGAATGTATAGAAAAGTCAGTATTGCAGAAAAAAAATCTACGTTTGAAACTGTAGAACTGAAATGAATCGTCTAGAAAAGTTCAGCTTACGAATGTATGGCATTTTATTTTTTTCATAAAACGGCGTATACAAAATGTTACATTTGTTAATAATTCGTTTCTTCATCGGTTTTTGCTAACAGGAAAATGGAAGATCAGTTCCTGATCTCACTGCAAGCCCTGGGCGAGCACCATCTGCGCCTATGCCAACCAATCAGAATGCAGCAATTAATCAGAGGCAAATAAGTGTGAAGGAGCCTGTTCTATTGCAAGGTGATTTTCGCAAGGTTTCTGGCATTAGTTCAGAAATTTTTCGCCAAATCGAAGCCGTCGAAAATGATCACGACTCAAGCACGGCTGCAGCGCTTGAGGTAAGCATTATTACTTGATTATTGTCATATGACAAATAATTTGATAAAACTTCTTTATTTTTAGGCGGTTGAACGACGTGGAGAAATGATTGTTAGAGTGTTAGAAGCCAGATGCATTGGTGGTCGGCAAGCGGTGGAATCTGCGCAAAAATTGCTGAGTAAAGGTGATGCAAGACATTCAGTTCAATTGGTAGAAATAGTTAAAAGACCTGGACAAACCTTGGGCTTATATATACGAGAAGGAAATGGTGCCGATCGATCAGATGGCGTTTTTATATCTCGAATAGCTTTAGAGTCAGCCGTATATAATAGCGGATGTCTTCGGGTATGTATTTATTATTCTGTTTGGTGTTAAACATTTAAAAAAAAACTTCAAAATTAAGTTTAACACCCAATATTATATGAGATCTTGATTTAAAAAAACAAAAACAAATACATTTTCAAAGCGAGTCAGTTTAGTTTGACGGAACTAATTTGTCCGTCCGTCCTAAGCATTTGTCCGTTGTCCGTTCTACATTTTCAAATGGACGACCAAAAAGCCGTAGCATATATAATTATAAACACATACTATGCCTGTCATAGTAATAGTGGTAATTTGTAAAATTACCAATAGATGTCGCACAAATCGCAATATCACTTGGAAGAAAGAAAATTTAAAATTTACGCCTGAATACAAACGGAATTCCGGCTAGTATACGCTCTCAGTCGATATTACTCCCAGTAAGTTGCATACCGACCGTTTTTTCTCGTAGATTTCAGACAAATATACGCCTGAAAGTAGATTTTCAGTTGAAGTTTTAGGCAAAATATCGACTGAGAGCGTATACCAGCCGAAATCCCGTCTATAGTCGGACGTAACGTTTAAACTGTGTACTATTGCTTTTGCAAAGTTTTGTTTTGTTACATTCGTAATGTTTTTGAAATCGGGTGCTCATATATAATTTCGTTTGATGATTA
This sequence comes from Sitodiplosis mosellana, assembly GCF_009176505.1. NCBI lineage: Eukaryota > Metazoa > Arthropoda > Insecta > Diptera > Cecidomyiidae > Sitodiplosis > Sitodiplosis mosellana. Next base: position 23,525,361 of record NW_022601467.1, on the reverse strand, counting down.
AGATAGACAATAATAAATATCTTAAATATAATTTGATCAAAATTATAGGTTGGAGATGAGATTTTAGCTGTTAACTTAGTAGATGTAACGCACATGTCACTAGACGATGTTGTGATAATAATGTCAATTCCAAGACGACTTGTACTTGCAATCCGGCAGCGTCGTGGTGCACGCAGCGGCTCTCCTGGACCCACTCTGTCGAGAAATGAACAAAAACCACCACCGGTTGTAGTGATCAAACGGGAGCTACGCGATGAAGATACAGACGAACTAGATCGAAGTACTCGTTCAAGATCAGCGCGAGAACGTCGAACAGGCGATGGGCGGGAAATGACTGAGTCGAGATCAAGACTTGGTCTCGGACTGAATAACTATAGCCCACAAAGTGAAAACTTAGATTTGTATTACAGCTCACGACAAAATATGATTAATGAACCAAACTGGAGCTATAAGCCCCCTCCACCTCCGTCTGTTATAACAGAACAGCCAAAAAGTCATACATTTGCTCCATCTCATGCATACTATCAAAATGCTGGCACATTGGAAAGTCTAGCGGAAAAAGTGCATGCATTCTATCCAGGTCCAAATCGCCGAATGTCAACTGGCACTGGAATGGGCAGCAGTCAATCGCACATACGATTTCCACGCAGTGGCTCAGATCAACATCTACCTCGAGTTGATTATTCAGACTTCTCATCACTTAACAGACACTCATTGCTGCGATCTAGTTTGAAAGCCGGCATGAATCCACCGGGTGGAACCCTCGGTAGATACGGACGATACGAAACTCAACCATCTACAAGATCCAAATTTGGTCCATCTCCAACGCAAGTCGCTTTGCGGTATGTATACATGTGTTTTCCTGAAATTGAAAAGAGAAAAATAGTAGTTTTCAATTTAAAGAGCATAAAATTCTGTTTCAAATTATGGCATTAATGTAAAGAATCGATTGATATTGACACGTCCCGAAGCAAGAAACTCATTGCAAAATCGAATAATGCTTACCTAAAAACACCCACTAAAGTACTCCTGCGCAGTTAACATCAACCAAATGGGGAGTCAACTTGCTGCTACGCAACTATCCCACATGATCGGGATAGCCATAACTAATGTTACATTTGTTTTTTTTTTTTTGTTTGCGTTGTGCTGATTAGACAGCATGATCAGCTGGCTGCTGTTCGTACTCGAACATTTCTACGTCATTATCCACGATGGCAACAGCAGCAGTGGCAACAATAGCGGCTGCTTCAACAGCTTCGCGCCAATACCTATTGATCGCCTCTGGTATCGGAAGTCCCAGTAATGTCCATAGTCCTGAACAATTAAACAAATGAATCTTCTTAAAAAATCATTCAATCGAAATTGCGCGTCAATTAGTCTTACCTTTCAGTAGAATGTTCTTAGCAGCCACGACGTCACGATGCCAAATCACAGAGCATTCATGGTTTAATTCCCAGTTTTTATAGTAACTTTTTACTTTTGGGAATAAACGCTCGTTTTCTTCCAATGCTTCTCCGTTCATGGCGCGTTGCAACTGTCGGAATATCGATAGATCCGTCTTGCCCAACTTTGGCACAATTTTTGTTGGCAGCAAAGTTTTGGCGTCGGGTACGCAACGGCGAGTGTATTTGGCTGTCGAGTAAGCGCAGATTCCATGTTTCATCATCTTGACTCGGAGCTTTATCTAGTTCAGCCAGTGTAACCCTTTTGGCGATGGCATCACTGGATACAGCTCACGATTTTCTCTGTCTGCGCGCTCCATTTCGACGAAATTTTTGGTCCATCGCGTTTCTTTGGCATTTCGCACCTTTTGACCTGTTTGCCAGTGAAATTGCTTGCTTGACATTACAAAGTTGGTCTGAAAAATAAATAAAAAAACAGGTATAGTTATTGAATTTTGGCACTTAAGCAGTGTTTTTTCCTCTCGATATTTTCTATTAAATACATACAACTTATTCAAATGTATAGAAAACTTATTTCTTTGCCAGTTTCGATGTTGTGTGTTACTGTGGTATTCCAACTTCGCACGCCTGTATCAACGCCCGAAAAGTTTTTGATTGTGCCATCCTTAATCTTCTGAACGATGCGAGATTTTTGGTCGATTTCTTTGTTATCTGTCTTCCTTTTGGCCGAGTACTGGTGTTTATGGAAAAGTCAAACTGCTTTTTGCCACGCACGAATCGTCGAATTTTTTGCATGTAAAGAAGAGGAAAGAATTGTATGGTTCTTTCTACTTACCATTTGTTTCTAAGAGAGTCATGTGAAGAAAAGGTAGGCTTTTGTCATGAATCCAAATTCGTTTTTCGAAAAATTGTGGATGAAATCCAAAATATTTTGGACGGTTTCTTTGCATCATCTCCTACGCCTGAGTTCCATTGGAACACTTTCAGTTTCAAGTACTGGGGTGGAATTCTAAGTCATTCCACCAAAATCGTTCGGAATTATTTTTTTCGTATATAAGCCATATTGGAGTGAAAGAGAGAGATTCCACTATTTTTCAGCATTCCACCGGAATTATTCCGATAACTCAAGGAAGAGTGGAATGTGTGAGAAATAATTCCGGTGGAACGCTGAAAAATAGTGGAATCTCTCTCTTTCACTCCAATATGGTCTTATGTACGAAAAAAATAATTCCGAATGATTTTGGTGGAATGACTTAGAATTCCAGCCCTGGGTGATGTGTTTGTTAGCATGCGTTGTTAAATTGGTGAATACGTTGTCTGCGTATTGATTCGTCAAATGCTTAAGGCCATTGCTGAAATGTTCGTTGTTGGGCCAATCGATACGATGATAGTCGTCAAGACCTTCGACAATTGCTTTGAATTCAGGATCGATGCGTGGCAGCTCTGCTCGTGGTCCTCGTGGCTTTTCTCCTCTTGGTTTATACCTTGACTTCGGTTTTGGTGGCTTATTGTTATGCCATAGCACCTGTTGAAAGCAGAATTTGATCTTTCTTTCTCCACTTTCACCAAAGAATGCGAAATCATTATTCTCGACGCCTATATTCGAAGGCCTTTTGCACCTCAAACAAGAATAGCAATGAGCCCAAGACGCAAATTGAAGTGGCTTGCAAACTCAGATCCGTTATTTTGCTCATCAATGCTTGCTGGAAATGTGGGCGAATGATTGTCTTTAGCGCACATTTGATCACCGTAATTTCGTCCTTCGTTTCTCCCTTCGCTGGTATGGATGGCTTGAAACGATTCGCCATTTTTCTGTTGAAAAAATACACACACATTCGATTTAGTTTAAAAATGAATAATATTGAAATTGTTAATTTTGGTATACACACTGATGCAACACACAAAAGTGACAAAAATCTTCGAATTGATAACAATGGCAGTGATTTTGAGAAGTGATTAACTGTTTCTCTTCATCTCTGAACAAGGGAACCAATTCATAATGGGTATTATACACGCAACAGAATTATGTACTGCAAAATTATTGTGAAATTCATTATTTTTTCCATAAAAAGTAATATTACTGTTCAAATGTTAAACGTTGAATAATTATTAGACTCGTTTAAATATATTTCACGTTAAAAATGGCTTATATTACGTGCTATGAAACAAAAATGAATTTCACAATAAGAATTCTTATTTAGTCTTAAGACATTAAAATGATTAAGTATACGCACACTCAAGTCACTTGAATTCAACAATGTGCCGGATCAAATTGATACAAAACGCACGTGTATCGAAAATAATATGAATTATAAGCGAAATCGTAGGAAAATTAAAACATTGAATTGTAATTCACACTGCTGTAGTTAAAGGTGTCAAACGGATGGACTGTCCGTCTTTTTAGCCCGTCCGTCCGTCCAGGGCTCTTGAAATTTTTTTGTCCGTCCGTCCGTCCGTTCAAAGCCGCTAGAAATTTTCTTGTCCGTCCGTCCGATCAACGCTGAACGGACGGACGGACGGACAAGAAAATTCCTGAGGATCCTGAACGGACGGACGGACGGACGGACAACAAAATTTCTGAGGTTCCTGAACGGACGGACAACAGAATTTCTGGCGGACGGACGGACGGACAAAAAATACAAAAAAAAATTTTTAGTAACTGATTTGTAATCAGCTTCCCATTTGAAACAGCTCAAACCTATTTTCACGTCAAAAATCAATGAAAATTTTTCGACGGACACGGATAAAACTTAATTTTTTGTCCGTCCGTCCATCCGTTCAGGACCATCAGAAATTTCATTTTCCGTCCGTTCAGCGTTGATCGGACGGACGGACGGACAAAATAATTTCTAGCGGCTCTGAACGGACGGGCGGACGGACAATGAAATTTCTGAGGGTCCTTAACGGACGGACGGACAAGGTGCTTGTCCGTTGACACCTTTAGCTGTAGTTTATATTGTAATAAAATGTACGATTGATTTGTTGACTTTAAGTTAAGACATCTATCTCTTATGTCTTATCAGTTGCGCGCAAATCGCGCACATAAAAAAGCAAATTTTATATAGAACTTTTTTTTCTTATCATTTTTCGCGCTTTTTGCGGAACTGATAAGAGATAAGAGATATTTGACTTTACTTCAGCAATGTTATAGAAGACCTCGAGTGCTACAACTTTGCCGAAGACACCAAGTTGTTATCTCTTATCAGTTCCGCGGAAACCGTGGAAAAACGCGAGGATTCGCCAAAAATGAATATACTCGCCTTTAACCATTTTTGAGTCGAAAGAAACTTACTCTTCTCTTTCATAACAAAGTCAGATGAACTTACTCTCCTCTCGATCTAGTCAATAGAATTGATGCTTTACATTAATGCCATAATTTGGATTTTATGCTCTTTAAATTGTAAACTACCAATTTTTATTTAAAGATATGAATGTACATACATAATTACCAATTAGTCAATTTAATTTTGGGCTTGTTTTCAAATATATTTAAATGATATATGTCACTTATGTGTATATATGTGTTGTGACTGTGGTTATTGCACGCGTATCTCTACCCTCGCACCGAATACAATAAATAGAATAAAATAAAATAAAACAAAAAATATATTTTATTAGACGAGCACGACCAACACTTGACTACTCAAGCGATACCGAAGCTACAATTCCTCCCCCACGATCTAGCTATTATTATCGTCCAACAATGAATAGCATACCAAGAGGTGGAGCGGCGACATTGGCAGCTGTGCCTGATTTAGCAAAATTCAATTCACTTCCAAGAGAAAGGCCCGGAGCTCGTCTTGGTCTGCGCCCCCGCTTGACTGAACGATTGGGAGATGAAAGTGATGGAAATATATCAGCTCCAGAACTTCCTGCACAGGTTCGAGATTTACGCAATCGAATGGTGGCTCCAAGCCCGTCAATATTTACATCGGACGAATATAGAGCATGGCTCCGACGTGCACCAAGTAGTTCGGCAATATATGAACAAATGCGAACATCGCGTGATATTCTCAATCAACAGAGGGCACATCGATTCTCTTGCAGTGCAGAGAATATTCACGATGCACTAAAAAACGTGAGTAGGACCTGAAGAAATATTTCAAAAGCTTTCGGTCAAAGCCAAAATAATTTATATTGATTTTTGTAAATGGACATTTACAGACCGAAAGTATTTATAGCAGTCGAACAGGTGGTATAACGAATACATTGGATCGTCATATTGGCGGATCACGTCCAATAACTGCTGCTCCGATACGTTCGCTATCCACACAACATATCGGGAGTGGACTCCCATTACGTTCACCAAGCATTCGTAGGATGAGGCAATTGCTTGAATTAAGTGGCACTCCCGCAAGTCCGGGTAGTGTAATTAGTGGTCATCAAAGTCCAGCTCCAACACCAAGTAATATAGATTTTCGTATTAATGATGAACAACTGCAGTTGCTATATACAGCTGTCACTTTATTAACATATTAATAATTTATTAATTTTTTAATAAAATGAATTTTTTATTAACGTTAATAAAATATAGTGAATTTTATTAACATATTAATAATTATTAGTATGGTAAATTTTCGGTAATTAATATGGTGTAGATTTTATTAAAATGTTAATAAAATGTGGTTATTAATATGTTGTCGATTTTATTAGAATTCTAATAAATTCGACAACATATTGGATTTTATCCGATTTTATCAACGGACGACATCATGTTCACATCAAAGTCTATTCAACACAGCGTTTAGATTAAGAGAATCATTTATCACGACAAAATCTCGATGAAAAATGAGTCTGGAAATATTTTACATGTTTTTTGTATGAAAAATCTTTTCTTCGCAATTTTTTTGAAAAGTTTCATACAAAAAAAATGTCGAATATCTCTAGACTCATTTTACATCGAGATTTTGTCGTCTGGCAAAAAGTGACATGAATTTTGTATGAAACTTTTCAAAAAAATTGCGAAGAAAAGATTTTTCATACAAAAAACATGTAAAATATTTCCAGACTCATTTTTCATCGAGATTTTGTCGTGATAAATGATTCTCTTAATCTAAACGCTGTGTTGAATAGACTTTGATGTGAACATGATGTCGTCCGTTGATAAAATCGGATAAAATCCAATATGTTGTCGATTTTATTAGAATTCTAATAAAATCGGCATATATTAATAACTACATTTTATTAAAATTCTAATGAAAAAATTGTCGATTTTATTAAAATTCTAATAAAATATCGTTATTAACATTTTAATAAAATCTACACCATATTAATAACCGAAAATTCACCATACTAATAATTATTAATTTGTTAATAAAATGCACTATATTTATTAACGTTAATAAATATGGTGTTTCAAAAATTTTATTAATTATTAAAATATGTTGTTTATTAACATATTAATAAAATACCGATTTTTGACAGCTGTATTGCTATATGCATATATTTGAATATATTCAAATATTATAATCTTCAAATTTTAATCTAACAGCACGCTCACATCGTCAAATTGATATCAATCCGGCAGAGTTTTCAAAATACAAGTTAGAAAAACCAGGTAATTTTTTTTAATATATGATCAATCTCGAAATACACACAACGAAATATGGAATATGTAAAGTACTAGCTGATGACACTTATGCGCGAGTTAATTTAAATATATATATTAATAAACGAACGAAAAATGTCACTACTTCCTAGTTACATTAGTCACTAAACGACCTTCAGATGTCAATCGTTTGACGGTTAATCAACATCAGATACTACTTTTTAAATGTCAAATTTGGGTGTGCATCTAAAAAATTCACATATTGAAAATGTTTTTTCTTTCTAATATTTCCGTAGTATTGGATATTGGTGGAGTTTCTGGGATGATTTGGATTCATTTATTGGCTGGTCGCGGTTTGCGTATGACCCCTGAAGGTTCTCAAATGACACCACAAAATACAATTAGAGATTTATATTGTGTGTTGGAATGTGATCGAGTTCACAAAGCAAGAACGGTTGTCCGGTCGGGAGACTTACAATCCGTAAGTTTATTTGTTGTAATTAAATGAACGCTTACAATTACAGAACGACCATCAAAGCAACAAAGTGAGGTTAATGGAGTATAATCGGCCGTCAACCGTCAGCCGTCATAGTGTAACTCCATTCACTTCATTGAAATATTTGAAAGATTACCAAATGTTTGTGATAATATTCGAGTTTCGAAGCACTCTAGTTTCATGCAAAAAGGAAAGATATACATTTCAGAAGCATTGCAAATTTGTAAATAATCTGCCACTGAACGGTTTTGGGTTGACTGACTTTATTAACATTGCGTTTCACTCTGTTGCATAAAAGTTTCTGGAGCACGTATGATTCTTTTTGAAGGTGTTCCGAATGTCCTTGAATTTCTTGCAACGCAGCCAGAAATCAAATATATTTGCGTCGATTCGGCCAACACAATGTCATTGCCATCATATTTCATTCCCTATTTTCATTTTGTAAAAAGAAACTGGACAATGTCGAAGGGAAGAATCGTGCTTTTTGACAGACATCAAAATTGCATAAAGCGATTGCTTAAGCGTAAAATACATTGGTTCTTATGACGACTAAATGTAAAGATTTTTAGAAGAACGAAACTAGTGAATTCATGAACTAACATATAATCACAAAGTATCTATCTAAATTGCATTGAAATGCACCCAAATAACGCCTGAAAGTAGGCGAAATTGTTAGTTTTAATCACTTCAACATGAATAAACATATAAAGCACACACACATTTTTGTGGCGTAAAAAGTCTCAAGCAATCGCTTCTTGCAAAATTGAATGTTTTCTATAATATTATTTCTCTATACCGCCATCGTTGGTGATACTAGTACCTTATCGCACGGTTCTGGTGAAAATTTTATTTATTGTTTGTGGAATTTCATATAAAATCACTTTTTCATTCGAAAACCCAATTTAGAATGAAAAATCACAGTTATTTTGACTTATTGCACGCGACATTTCCTTGAAAATTAGAGTGAAAAATTTGTAATCATCAGGTTTAAAATACGGCACGACCAATTTCAAATGTTTTGTCTTTGTTTGAACAAAATCGAATTGTACCTGAAAAAATCACAGCACAAAATAAACAAAAATCAAATATTTTCCTTCTTGTGTGTCTAATTTGACAAATATTTGAGTAAATATTGAGAAAAACAAGTAAAAATCAACATGTGTTGGAATTTGACATTTTCAAACATTTTTAGAGACACACGACCGGAAATGTGTCTCGAAAATATGTTTTCTTAACTAATTTTGCGAAAAAAGTTTTCGGAACCAACTCCTATACTTTCCCTTAACACTATGTGCACAGAAAAGCAATATTTGAAAATTATCGTGCCGTAATGGTACACACACTCAATATTATAGCGACATCTATTATTAAAATGGCTTGTAGTAAATGCATCTATAGCATTTCCCTGTAGTCGCGATGTTTCCTATTAAATTCCCTTGTAGTACTGACACATTCATGTTTGACACTTGTTAACTACATACCACAGGGGAATTTAATAGGTAACATCGCAACTACAGTGAAATGCTATGAATGTGTTTACTACAAGCTATTTTAATAATAGATGTCGCTATAATATTGAGTGTGCAGAAATTCTGCAATTTGGTGTTGCATGTTCCTGCGGTTTGGTATTGCTGTTACACATTTGTATATAGCAAACGACACAACTAATTTCAAATACTCCATTATATTTTATTTATTTATTTACATTTAACCATTATACAAGGTCCGTCTCAAAAGTTCCCGAACTTGGGATACAGGGCATTTTCTAGCCACCTATGTATCCGGACAGGCTTTCGAAAGATATGTCTTTTATTGACACTTCATCAAAATTTTCTGGCATTTGGACCAATAGAAGCTGAGTTATAGCGTCTGAAGTGACAGTACCTTTCATTCATCGGTCGTCACAAGAATTTTGAAAATTATAGCAAAAATCGTCCAGAGTTGCTATTCCCAGTTCTTGTGGATACATTCTCAAGAGTTTGGAAGCAAATGTTGACAACATTCTGTTGGCAATGTGGTTTTTTTCTTCGATTTTTTTTTGTAAAAATCGTAATTTTTGGAAATTTCTGCTTGTTGTCAATATTGACAGATATTTGGATGTTCCAAAATGGCTTGAATGTGTCATAGACGTTCCACAGACATCAATAAATAATGCTGAAAAGGATTTGCATACTTTGAAGTACGTCTGTTCATGTTCTGTATCTGTTAAAACACAACTATTTTGCAACACATTTAATTTTCCGACCGATGAATAAAAGGTGTCACTTCCGACGCAATAACACCGCTTCCATTGGCCCAAATGTCATAAAATTTGGATGAAGTGTTAATAAAGGACGTATCTTTCCAACGCCTGTCCGCATACATAGGTGGCGCCACTAGGAAATGCCTTGCATCCCAATTCAAGAATTTCCGAACGTTCGTTCGTTTGTTCAAAAAGTTTCCACGAACGATCCCGAACTTGGAACTGTTCGAAACCCAGTTAAAAGTTCGAACGTTCGGAAAATGAACGAACGAATGAACTATTTTCCAATGTTCGAACTTTTTACTTGAATTTTGGACGTTCGAACTTTTTTTCGAAAAAAATATAGACAAATCGTCTTCAAGTTCAAACGTACGAAATTCAAGTAAAAAGTTCGAACAGTGGAAAATAGTTCGTTCGTTCGTTCGTTTATTTTCCGAACGTTCGAACTTTTATTTCGGTATACACACTCTTAAATTCGTGAACTTTATGAAAACAAATAATTTTTGACCTTTCATTATGATATAATAATGCGTCAATCAAGAATTTTGGTCGAAAATAGTAAATTTTGGATAAATAAAAAAAAACTAAAATATATCTTTACAAGTGCATTTATGTAAATTAAGTTACGATATTGAATATGGTTAATGGGAGAAAATAGTCTTCCTGTTAATATTTCCATAGGATTTTGCTTTTTTTCTCTCGAAAAACCATATTTTTACTTCATACAAAAGCATGATTACTGCTCTATTTGAGTAAATCCACCTGTAAAAGATAGTTTAGACTATATACGAACAATTTTGAGCAATTTATATAAAATTCCAATCACGATCATCCAAGGATGAAGATAGTCTCCCGTACATTTGAAACATAATTTTGACGTCTACATTTCCACCATATAGATTTGCATTTGAGACTTCAAGTCTCAATGCAAAAATAGACGGAGAGAGTGGAGACGCCAAAATGATGTAAAAACTATTTTCCTCCTTTTACTATTTTTGACCCAAATTCTTGATTGGCGCATTATTATATCAAAATAAAAGGTTGAAAATTGTTTGTTTTCATAAAATTCACGAATTTTAGATTGTGTATAACTTTTTCATCAAAATGACCTAAGATATTGTATAAAAAACTGAATTTTTCAAGTGTTTCCATAATTTGATTTCTGGTTGTTTATTTTGTGCTTACAATCTTTTTCACTGTCATGTTCAAGAATGTCCTGCATAAGTCGAAATAAATGTGATTTTTTATTCTAAATTTGAATGAAAAAGTGAATTTCTGTAAAATCGACAAACAATAAATAAAATCTTCATCATTCAATATTATTATGTGATAACTTATCACTGATAAGATATTAGTATATAAAATGGTAATAGGTGATATAAAAACATTCAATTTATGACATACAGGTGAGTCTTGATAGTTTCAACCCTCGGTAATGAAACGCCGCGGTAAAGGAAACCGATAGATTCCGTACATTGTAGTCCGTATAGTTTCGACTATGGGCCACTCGTTAATTTCAACTTGCATGTTTTTTCAAGCAAACTATTGTGGTTGTTGTTCAGTTCACAGCTTGCTTATTGACAAATCGTTTCGATCGTTTCTACAATTTTTATTTCGTTTTAAATGTGTTAAAGATGTCCAAAAGAAAGAAAACTCGGTAGTGTCGATGATCTTGAGTATGGATCCAAGTTCGAAGGTGATATGGATTTGAATGAAAATCAATTTGTTGAGATTTTCAATAATCGCAATCAGAAAATTGAAGAGAAATATCGGTGGCCAAATGCAAGAGTCCCATACAAGTTTTCTTCAAATTATACTGCTGAGGAAAATGCATGGATTGTTCGAGCGATGGGAGAGATCGAAAGAGTTTCATGTGTACGATTTGTACGACGTACAAATGAAACGGATTACGTGCAATTAGAAGCAGAAAATGATGGATGCTATTCGGCAGTTGGTCGTTAAGGTGGAGAACAACGACTCAATTTGAAAAAACAGTCCAACTTGGAATCGGATGCTTTCGGATTGGAGTAATAATACATGAACTTCTTCATAATCTTGGATTCTACCATATGCAAAGTGTGTCCGAACGTGATAATTATGTCAAGATCCATTGGGAAAATAATAAACCGAACAAAACGCATAATTTCAAAAGGTATAACACATCATTTTTTGAAGTCTTCAACCTACCCTACGACTTCAGTAGCATAATGCATTACGGGCCGTACGCATTTGCTAGGGATATGGATAGTCCGACTATTACAACAATTATCAACGGCGGGACAGTTGATGACATGGGACAACGGAAAACTATGTCGTCAATCGATATTATACAGCTAAATACGTTCCACCATTGCGAAGCCGCGAAGAAAAATCATGGAATACAACTACATGCACAGATTCTTTCAGTGATGCTTATCACCATTCACTCTATTTTATTGTTCAAAATGTATGAATAGATTCGCTACAATGTTCATGGCTTCTTTTTCTCTTGCCAAAAAAGAGATCAACCGAGGACGGTCGATTTTTCTCACATGGGAGAGTTAACATGTTACGTCTTATCTTAATTAATGTACCGGAACTAATGAACTAATAACATGCAGTTGCATTTCCGAAACTAATTGTACATTTGCAATTTTCATATTTTATTTCTGGAACAAATTACAAAATCAAATTTGCACTTTTAATTAAATATTACTTGACATTCAATTCTTTTTTTTAATTAATCACATTTCATATTTTGTTCAATGATTTGAATAAGAAGCAGTTCAGTTGTATGTTTGAATTTAATAAATGCACATAGTGCAGTTAAAATTATCATCACTGGCTCATTTTGTTTAAATGAACACAACGTTCATTAGCTAGCGCCGTACCGTCCATACAAGCATCTGGATTTTTCTGCGCCCCACCTGGAATTTTCTAAATTTTGTGAATTTTTCACGCAACGACTCTGAATCAAATGCATAAAACGATTGAAATTTATCCAACAAGTACAAAAATGATTCACTGCAATATCAAACAAAGATCATGTTTTATTCGTAATTTTTATCGCAATAATTCTATTGCCACATGGCAATTTTTCCCACGGTTTCCTGCTTCTAGTATAAAAGTAATTTGTGGTATAGCTGTCACATCGTAATACATCGGTACATTGAAAAAAATATGTTAGTTAAATGAACGCATGAGAATATTCTTGACCATCGAAAAAAAGTTCGTTCCGAAATGCCTCATACATTCGTATAGCAACAAAAGAGACTCAAGAAAAAAGTGAGCATAAAAGTGTCCCATGATTATGTGGTATAGGTCCTAGAATACAAATCCGTTGAAATTTCGGCTGATCCATGGATTCTCAGGATTTGGCCAGATTCCAGTGCTTCCTTTTTTATGTGCATCTGTAAACACATTCTACCTATGTTTTTTTATGAAAGAAATTGAATTGCTAGAATCAGGTCGAATCCTGAGAATCCATGGATCAGCCCAAATTCCATCGGATTTGTATTCTAGGCCGTCAAACCAGCCGGGTATTTACACTCCTTTCGGGAGTGACATCACGGTCCGTTTTGCCGATTTCCTTGTGTACATTTGGCCATAGAAGCCAATGCAATACCAGCGGCGCTCCGAGGTTTTCATACAAACTTCCCATGTTGACGGTCGCAATACAGCCGTAAATCGAAAAAAAAGTTTAAATTTTTTTTCGATTTTGATACAGTATATATTGTGCCCAATCCATTGGTGCTATCGCCACATCGAAATTCGCATTCCTTGTTATCAAAATTATCATAAAAAAACCTCAAGTCAAAATGCACAACTAAAACGCCTCATACATTTGTATTGCATAAAAGAGTCCCATGAATAAAGTGAGAATATAATCATGGGACACTTTTATGCTCACTTTTTTCTTGAGTCTCTTTTGTTGCTATGTATGAGGCATTTCGGAACGAACTTTTTTGGTAGGTCAAGAATATTCTCATGCGTTCAAATGTCAATGTCATCGTCATACATAAATGACTTTTGTAAAAAGTAACTTGTAATGTACCTACTAAATAGGCTATGTAATAGAAAGCTTTGAAGTATTATGGAAGTAGTTTTGAATTAATTTGTAGAGTGATTTGCCACTCGCACCTGTATGTCAAAAAACGCGAATTTTGTCCAGGTTCTTTAAAAAAAAACCGTTTGCATCGCTTAATATTGCCGTTAAAAATTAATATGACCTCTCTCTCTGTCGTTAAGGTATTCGATTGGGACGAATCATTTGAATTGGACTTAGTGTCAAATAAACAACTGGATGTTTTAGTCTATTCATGGGATCCACAACATAGGCATAAACTATGCTATCGAGGGGCTGTTTCATTGTCAACCTTACTCAGGCAATCGCCACTTCATCAGCTAGCATTAAAGGTATTGGATTAATTTATATGTTAGAGATCTACCATGAGGTTGCCCTATAGGGTGCAATGAAATTTCCCGCGTACAGCGCCCGAGTACTCCGTAAATGAATCAATGTGAAAAACGACAATCACCAATATATGTTCACAAACATCAAATTGTTTATGCAATTTTTCGTGCGCTTATGCATAATTTATTAGTAGCGCCAAAAGGGTACAGGGTACAACGCTACAACCCTACGACCCTAAAATAACTTTAGATTTCGCGTTTTTCAGAGTTCGAAAATCGAAAAAAACTGATTTTTATTGGATCCCGATACTTTTCTTACACGACATGGTCGTATGGAAAAGTAATTTTTTTTATACAACTGTTTATCGAATCTATGGGCGAGATTGAGATTTGTATGTTTTTTTCGGATTTATATTTTTAAAAAGTCGAGTATGTTTTTCAGTGATTTTGTTTAAAGAAAAAGAGAGCATCAATTGTATTGATTTGCGTTGGTATTGGTTGTCTCCACTGAGTCAGTGCCATCGTGTTATGAATATTTGCTGTTATGCGCGTGCGAAAGATATTCTCTCACTCTCTCCGATGCGTTGCGATTTCGCAATGTTTGTTTGTTGTCGCATTTCTTCCGTGTTATTTTCCATGCGCTATTGTTTCAGTGATATTGTCATTTCACTCTTATACATTGATTTGTATGCTGTGCGCTCATGCTTATGCTACAATAAGCGGAGCTCGATTACGTCCTCTCTCTAATGCTGACATTTATGGACTCCTGAATCAGGGTTGGCATGTAAAAAACTCAAGCATGTAATTTACATTTCGTTTACGTAAATTACATGATGTAAATTACATGAAAATTTCGGAATTCTCTACGTAAATTGTGTAAAAAATGTAAAAAACCAAATTGGATTTTGGATATAATATAAAAAAGTTAGAATTTATTTCAGACTTTCTCGGAAATTTTCATTTCTAATGCAAAAGATTAACATAAACATAACTGATGAATCAAAAATGAATGAAAATTGTGTAGTATGTATCGTTGTCGCAGGTTTGGTTTCATTTCTCGTTTACAATATTCCAATCGTCGATATCGTCGTCTTCATATAATTCATCAATCATCATTCAATCGCAGCGTAAAATAAATGTTGACCAGTTTCTTTGATGTATCAACCGAGAGCCTGTATCTGATGTCATTATGAACATAGCCCCAATGGGAGAAAAGCTGTTCTAGTTGCGCTGTTGATGCAGGGATTTTCAGAAATTTCATCGCAAACGAGCTGTTCAAGAATGTAGTTTTTCACTTCGTTTTGCTGTTCTTGATTCAATTTTTAACTTCGATATACTGGATGCAAATAATTTGCCGTCATCGCAACAATGTTTAACACTTTACTTTCCTCGCAACGATAGTCCAAAAAACTACACAAATCTGGACAACAATTAAATTTAACATTTTTCAACGACATCTGCACTGCAGATTCTGCAGCTGAGATATCGCTTCTTTGACAGTAGTTTGTGAGTTCAGCCACCGGATCGAGCAATCCAAGCAATTTTTTAATTGATGGGACAAAATTTGCATTGAACAAAAGTGCTGAAGCTTTTCCCTTCTTTTGCATACTGTATACATTATCCGTCAAAACCGAAGTAATTGTGGCATCATACCGTTCTTTGGCTATAGCGATCGACTTTTCCACCGCCTCAAATAAATTCTCTCCCGTATGAATTCACATGTTACATGTATATGTTATATAAAAATACCTAGTTTTGTTAATTTAGCAGTTTTTTACATCCAAGAGGTTTTTTACACGTAAAAAACGTAATTTACAGTTTTTTACGTAAATTACATGCGCGACTTAAAAATTGCGTAAATATGCCAACCCAGCTCCTGATACTCTTCGTCGAAAGAACTTAATATTTTTAACCATTTATGCAAACATACTCTACTTTTTCAACTAAAATCAATGTGTTGAATTAAAGGATTGGGAACCGCCAATCGTACAAACGATTAGTTCTATTGATTATAATTATGTTTGCCTAATATTTAAAATTCGAATAAATTAATAATATTCACCAATTTGATATTCGTGAAAATCCATATTGGTGACTGGTGTGTTCCATATCATATCCGCTGCGGATTTCTCGGGCGCTGTATGTATTTTTAGAGCTCGTCCATGAGATCTATAAGAGACTCTGATTTCAAGAAGTGTGTTCATTTTTTATATGATTTTATTTATATATCTCGCTTAAGTTTTCAAAAAATATAACTTGCCAATTAATGCATTACAATAATAATCGCGAATTTTCCAAAAAATTAAGTGGGAATTGGATGTTTATATAATATGACACTTCTTCATCACTTTATTAGTGAGATGTAAAACGATTTAACAAAATCAATGCGCAAAATGTGAGAAAAAACATTCAGTTTGCTAGAAAAATGCTAAAAAGTCATCTTTGTACTTTTTTTCCGAGTATATTTGAATACTAGCCGACACGGTAAGTTTTTTAACAGGGGCACAAAATCAGCTCCCAGGAGAATAGCTTAACGTTACATGAATTTTTATTAAAATCGAAAAATCAAAATTAAAACTAAAATGCTGCTGCGTTCTACTGCATCTCAACCACGTATGTATTGAACCCGTCGAATTGTATTCGGAGCCAACGATCCAGTACAAATATATCGGGAGTGTATCCATTGAACAGCTCAAAAAGACCAGAAATCACGGACAACAATAACAACATTTCCTGTTTCATTTTTACATGCCAATAAAAATATTACCGTATAAGATATTACCGTAAATCGTATAAGATGCATTTTGCAGCCACTGCCGATTTGACGCGTTGCTCTGTTATAAATGAGCCTTCGCCTCTTCGAAAGTAAGATGGTTTAGATCTCCGACGTATGTGGCCTCATCTTCTTCTTGTGCAGCAGCATTCTCCGTTTCAGCATTTGATTCAATGATTGATCGCCAGTTTTTCCGGTATACTTTAACCTTGGGCACCAACTGATTGCTCAGTTGTTTTTCAACTTGTTGTGTTCATTTGGATTTTCTGCTGCATTTCCAACCACCTCATCTGCTTCACGTTTTGGTCGCAATTTCTCACGTTCCGATTTCAAGCCGGCAACAACGGATCAATTGTGTCACAATGATTGGTGGCAATCCAACTGTGGTTCACAATTGCGGCACACTTTGAATCGATGACTTCGTGTGCTTCGTGGAAATCGCTGCAAGCATCTTGCACATGTTTGCGTTGTGTATGGTTTTGCCACGTATCGGACGACACAATTGCCTCGTTTGCCAATGAACTTCACCAATCTGTGAGTTCCCGGAACATGCTTCTTTATGCGAATTGGCGAATCTGGTGAAATCTCTACATAAAGAAAATCATTAGCTTACGATTCGTCAATTGAATGACCATGTTATCATTAGCTCGAGTTGATTGAATGTATTTGTCCATGCGAAACCGAGCATATTGGCGAGTGGCATACACAGCCATACCTTTTTGTAGCGTTCTCAAGCGATGACGAATGTACGACATGTACTGCGAACCTCGCCACTTGGTGTGCTTTCAAATCGTCTTGCTTAATCTTCTTCTGTCAAATGTTTTCCTTTGCGATTTCGAATCGGCTGTTCAGCCTCCCAGTGATAGCGTTTGCTGCTGATTTTGATGTTTTCCAATAGGCGAAACAAACAAAGCATTGTTTAAATAAACAAAATGACTCGAGTGCACACTGCACACTGAACAAACACCACATTATTTTATATTAAATACGCAAAATACAGAATACAAATCATACCTCTTTCCCTGTGGTGATCTTTTGGATTTTTTTAAAATCCCAAATACATAAAAAAATCCCAATTCTAGATTCTGGTTAGTGTTGGCCGTCGAACATTTTCGAACGCTTGTTCGTTCGTTTGACATAATAAAAAAGGATTGTTTCGTTCGTTGGACATTTATTTTCAATTATTATTGATTATTATACTTATTATTACTTGTATTACAAGTCTTGTAACAACACGGTAATAACTTGGCCAAATTGAAGCCGATCCAGAAGTTTTTGACCATCAATTGCATCAACTCTCAAAGGTCTTCAAAACTGCATTTCAACTTTTTAAATCAAACGGCTTGGAAAAAAGTTTTATTTCGTGACGTTTTTACCGTCCATAGGCCGGCCAACTTTGATGTTTAAAATGGACGATATAATTCATTTTTATTGTTCTTTCCACCAATGTATAACATTTGAGACGAAAAGGTATGAAAAATATAGAAAGCAAACAACTTGTAGGTGTACAGACAATTTTGTGAGTCACTACTGTATGTATATATATAACATATATAACACAGTGCAACAATTTTAAAAAAAAAGTCAGACAACCGGGACTTGGCATATCAGAGGTACTACCATAGGTGAAGAAAATCCTAGCTGGGTTTTTCGTCACTCGAGAAATTTTCGAAAAATATAATTTTGATATAAAAATTTATTTTTTTTATTACTTTTTTGAAAAAAGAACGAACAAAATTTTTGTTCGTCTTTTTGAAAAATGTCCTTTTGACAATATTTGTCCGTCCTTCCTGAAAATTTGTCTGCTCGTTCGTCCTTTTCGAGAAAACGGACGAACTATAGCCAACTGAATAAGACTTTTGTTGGTATTTTCCTTTCAATGCTGCGATGGAAATTATTCAATCAGCTATTTTAGATTTAGATGAACTGAATTTTTCTAAGTCCGAAAAATAAAACACTTTTATTTATTATTTTTATTTCACACTTTAATTTTATTCCAATTGTTTTGCGGGAGAAGTTTATTCAAGCAGATCTAAGTAAAACTGAACAAATTACATAGGATGCACCGGTTATTTATAGTGCAAATCCGATGACAGAGATAGCAACAATAACATTAAGAAGCTAACACCCTTCTCGCTCACCCTTATAATTGTTTACGGAAATGCAGCGAGAGTGGTTTCCGATGAAACCTGTTGTCTATCTAACACGTGTAAAACTATGGCTCACGACATGGTCTGACGTGAAAGAGATACGGCGGGTCCACAAGAGCAATGCTGCAAAGCATGCATCAATGCATACTCACCCCCTCAATTCGCGAGCGATATTATGCCTCGTTTACATAACCACCCTTCCGTTCACGTGAAACGCTGAATATACAGACTCCTCACGAGCGTCGCGCGAGAAAGAGACGATATATATGGTGACCAAACCAACGCGACACCCGCACCGCTCTAACACATCAGCCAAATACGAAAAGACGCTAAATGTTCAATGTTGTGGATGGGCGCATTTGCATTACCCTTTACAATAAATTAAGGAAATGCAAAGCCGATTTCACTACAGAACCAAATCTTTTTGTTCGTCTTCCTTCCGAAGAAGGACGAACCAATTTTTTTGTCGTTCTCGTTCAGAAAACGGACAGGAGAGCAATAGGCATTCGGACTGGACCCAACTCGATTTTAATTGATTGAACGTCAAAAAACCAATCACAATAATTTATGACTATTGTCAAATTTCGTTTCGTTTAAAGATGTAATAGCAACATTTACTGAAGAAAAACGAGACGTAGAAATATTCAAAAAAACCAAAAAAGTAAAAACTGTTTTTGATATCAGGGTCTCATATATTGATTGATACACGTTAAAAAATACTGATAAAACTTATTTCGAATATTAGGTGGAGCCAAGGGGCACAATTTATTTACGTTTGAGATACACAGATCCACATACACTATATCGTAGGAGAGGTTTACCAAGCCTGCGTGCTGGATATCCACAGCTTTTTGGCGCTGACCTTGAAGCAGTAGTGACCAGAGAGGCAAAAATGATTCCAGGTCAAGCTCCTGTTCCAATTGTTCTTCGTCGGTGCGTTGAGGAAATTGAGCGGCGAGGGCTTGATATAATTGGCTTATATCGCCTTTGTGGATCAGCCACCAAAAAAAGATTATTAAGGTAAATTTGTTTAAGATTTTTTTAATTGAAAGATATGAAAATAATAACAATTGAAATGAAGCTATGAAAAAATTTTCACAATGGGGGTCTAGAACTGTGTAAATGGATGTCGGAAAAAATTTGAAGATCCAAAAAGGTCCTCACTTTTGAAATTCAATCATATGTATTGTAAACCGAGTTTTGCGGCCAAATGGGGGGTCAAAATTTGAAAATGTCCTCTGAGAAAAGAAGGGCGTTGACCTCAGACCCGTGCATTGATTTTCTAACATTATTCGTGCATTGGGTGCCTGACTGCCCATGATGCATTTTAAATGGAAATGTCAGTTTTTTCTTCATTTTTTATTTTTAAATCTCTTATGCATACAACCACTTTTACACTTTGATTTTTTTCATCTTAATAACGTTATTAAGATTCAGCATAATAATAACATAATATGTTATGCGTTATATCGGATGTTAGCTCAATAAATCCTAAGATTCGGTTGTAACAATATTTTATTAAGATGCAATCTTAATAACGCTTTTTTCGTGCATTTTTAGCACTGCATGGAATATAGGCTACTGTAGTGATTTTTTTTTTACGAGAAATTTTTAAGAATCTTCAGGCCATTTTTTTGGACCGTAAACTAATTCATTTTAATATCCATATTTTTTATTTCAAATGGAGCAATTACGCCTAATTGCAAAAATGAAATAATATCATGTAAACGTAATTCAATTATGGAATAACTCAAAAAAAAAATTTGAAACTTTTTTCGTTGCCAATGTGAAATAATGTATGATGACCGGCGGCGTGCAAAGGAAATTTGCCGCCCGAAGCAAATTGCCGCCCCAAAATCAAAATGCCGCCCCAACATCAAAATTTGAAGAGCAAAAGAAAAGGTCATCACTTTTAAAAATCAATTCTATCTAGTGTAAACTCCAATTTTGCAAAGAAGCCGCCCAAAGTCTAAATTTGAAGAACAAAAAAAAATAAGGTCATCACTTTTAAATAGGGTTTACAAACGTTTCGACAAATACCGCAAACGGTGTTATAAAAACGTTATTTTTCTCTAGTGTTTTTTTGACAGTCCAAAATACCGCAGAAATAACGAAAAAAACGTTTCTGGGCGTTATATAACGGCTCTGTAAAAAAACGTTTTTAGCAAACACTGAAAAAAATAACGCGTTTTTAAACCCTACTTTTAAAACTCAATTCTATCTAGTGCAAACTCCAATTTTACCAATTTTGCCGCCCTCAAAAAAATGCCGCCCGAAACAATTGCTTCGCCAGCGTCGTGCTTTGCACGCTACCGATGATGACCGTTCACATTGAACGTACATTAAAACAATAATTGAAGAATACAATTTTATCATATAATTTTATTTAAATTATTGTTAACAATATTATAATGATTTATAACAAAAACTTATGAAACAGACATTTCCAACACCACCCAGTTAACTTTGTCGTCTTCAGAAAATATTACGTCCGTTGAACAAAAAGTATACTATCATTAAATCTACATTCCATGTAGTGCTTACGATAATTATTTGATGTGAAACATCAAATTAATTAAATCCCTTGAATTTACAAGCTTCAAGAACGCAGAGCGGAGCGAAGCGACGATCTGCGGTCTTGTTTTCCCTAGCTGGAGAGAAAAAAAGCACCGGATTTTTTTTTCCACTACGGGTGTACAGTATATGGTGTACGCTGTACACACCTATAACAATGCAGACAAAATATGGTAAATTGATCCTTTCAAGATCGGGGTTGGCGATTTCCTAAATTTAGTGGCTAAGCTCAATTCATGATAATTCCGTTTCAACGAGTCATTTTAATTTCATTGCAACAGTGCAAATATTCATGTGTGTGTATTCCGTAGTGATAAAACAACTTTTTTTGCTTCCGTGCTCCGGCGAAAAAAATGCGCGAAAAAAACGTTATTAAGATTGTATCTTAATAATATGTTATTATTATAATTAATAATTTATTATTAGCGCCGAATCATAGGATTTATTAAGATAACACCCGACATAACGCATAATATGTTGTGTCGATATCTTAATGACATATTGGCCGTTATTATTATGTTATTAAGTATAGTTAATAATATGTTATTGCCCGTAAATCTGTATAGACGGGTAACATTTGAACGCCTGTATCACTTAAACCGTACGTTGGATCACATTGCTTCAAAAGGCATTTTTATTCTTAACCCTCTAAAAAAATATTCATAATCCTAGATTCCTCAGGAAATGCGATTGACATAAATCGGAGGACAATCAAATCCATTGTTTTAAAGTGTCAAAAAATTGTCTAACGTGTGATTCAAATAATTTATTTTGTCAAATTTTTGTTTTTGCACACATTTTTGTTTATAACACGACAGCCACTTGATGTACACTAATAGTGCAAAAGATAAAATTATAGACGACACCTTGAAGAACAAAAATGTTTTTTGAAGCAATGTGGTTGCCCGTCTAGAGGCGGTTGTATGCATTAGATGGTTAAGGTGTCCTCTATAATTTTGTCTTTTACACTATTCGTCTACATTAAGCGGTTGTTGTGTTATAAACGAGAATGTGCGCAAAAATAAAAATTTGACAAAATAAATTATCCCCTTCCAAAATTAGACACATTTTTGACACTTTTAAACAATGGATTTGGTTGTTCTCTGATTTATGTCAATCGCATTTCCTGACTAAATGAGGAATCCAGGATTATGAATATTTTTTTAATTATATATAGCCAAAAATTAATACATTAGAGGGTTAATTGATAATATTTCAGCCTTAATTGATTGGAAAAGTATAAAATTGATTTCAAAATATGATAAAAGTCATGAAAAACCGAAAATGACAGACCAACATCAAATAAATGGAATTTTTTTCAATAAAGTGGAGATAGCAATCTTGGTCACAAACATGTAGGCGAAAACATACACGTAAATTGGCCGCTAATCTTTGGCCGCTTTTGACGTCAAAAATTGCAATTTTGAACGGGTAGTTGGATCAGAAAATTATATATATATATATCACTGGAAAAAGTCTTGAAAAGTAGATGTCATTTAGGCCGGATAATTGAAATTTCGTCCAAAAAAATGAAAAAACCGTCCAAAATTTTTATAAATCAAATTTTGGACGGTTTGTCCAAAAAATATTACAAAAATGGAAAAAAATTGGTCGATTTTCTCATTTTTTTGGCCGGTTTTGAAAATAAA
Source organism: Sitodiplosis mosellana (assembly GCF_009176505.1). Lineage (NCBI taxonomy): Eukaryota > Metazoa > Arthropoda > Insecta > Diptera > Cecidomyiidae > Sitodiplosis > Sitodiplosis mosellana. Next base: position 23,502,134 of record NW_022601467.1, on the reverse strand, counting down.
ATTATAAAAACGTCCAAATCTCTTATCATCTCCAACTCTGAAATTTGAATTTCGTTTTTCATTTTTTTGGACGATTTCTGAAGCAACCATTTAGGCCGGCATTTGGCCAAGATTTGGCCGTTGGAATTTTTTCGGCCAAAATTGGTAAAATGGACATATCTTGGCCAAATGATGATCGATTTATTTATTTATTTGTTTATTTAACACCGCCAAAAGACTGGCTGAATAATTAGTTTTGCAGGAAAACGACTCCAAGAGCCATGAATAACCTGATCTTTTGATTTTATACAATTTAGGGTATAACAGTCTTGCTGAAGTCTGTGTAGAGAACGTCCACTTGCGCACCTGAATTTATGCCTCTCTGGGCATAGTAGGTAAATTCGGTGAGATTAGATGCAGTGGATCTGGACTTCATAAAGCCATGTTGCTTTTTGGTGATTTTGTCCTGTACCAGAGACAGAAGTTTGACGTTCACCAAATGCTCGAAGAACTTCGCCACAGTTTGGAGCCTAGCTATGCAACGGTAGATCTCTATCGTCGATCTGGCCCCCTTTTTGAAAATGGGTGATACACTCGAGGGCTTCCATTTGTCAGGGAAATGTCCAGTTGACAATGATTCGTTGAAGATCTCGGTGAGTGGAGCCTAAAGGTGGCAAAGGGACAAAATTTGTTCGTCCGTCCGTCCTTCTATTGATTTGGGACAAACGGATATTTGTCCTAATGTCCCATTTCAAATTAGGACAAACGAACATTTGTCCTAATGTCCCATTTCAAATTGGGACAAACGGACATCTTGTCCTAATGTCCCATTTCAAATTAGGACAAACGAACATTTGTCCTAATGTCCCATTTCAAATTGGGACAAACGGACATCTTGTCCTAATGTCCCATTTCAAATTAGGACAAACGGACGGACAAATTTTTTAGGACGGACGAACAAATTGTCTTAATAGTGTCCTATTAAGACAATGAAGAAAAGAAATGTTCGTCCTCTGTCCGTCCGTTTGCCACCTCTAGTGGAGCCGCCAAACGACTCGCACAATTCTTTAGTATCAACGGGTGCATACCATCGGGACCCGTACCTTTCTTGGTATTCACGGCTTGTAGCTCTTGGAGCACAAAATTAATATTGAGCTGGAATTCCTCAGTTTGCTGTGACTCATCGGCAGGCGATTGTTGAACGCCTTGAGTCGTTGAGTTATCGTAGTTGCTACTGAAGAAATTTGCAAACAGGTTCGCCCGTTCACTTTCGTTTGCCGTGCGCACATCACCAAGTTGCATGACTTTTGGTTTGTTGTCGGTGCTCTTCTTCGAATTTACATATTGCCAAAATCTCGATGCATAATGCTTGAGCGAGGATTTCATTTTGTCCACGTATGTGTTGTACAGTTCCGTGTTCAGTTTATCAAACTCACGTGATGCCAAAATATACTTCCATTCAAACGACTGATGATAGCCGGATCGTCTGTAGCGTTTCCATGCCTTATTCTTCTTATTTTTCAATGTTATTAGGAATTGGTTTTTCCACGGACATTTTTGTATCGACTTGACGATGTACGTAGGCACAAATTTGATAATTGCATCATCGAGAGTCTTGTGCAGCAAGTTCACTTTCTCAGTGATTGTCTTTCCGTGGAATAATTCGGTGAAGTTGACTAGCTAGATGTGCATTCATTTCCCTATAATTGGCTCTTTTGAAGTTGAATGCTTTTGTTGTGATATTGGCTTCAGTCGTATTGATTCCGTGCCATTCAAATGTAGCCATTATCGGTGGATGATGACATTCCACTTTTTTCTTCAGCGCGTTGGCCTTATCAACACGCTCAATTGTAATGTTGGTGAAATCATTTGTAAAGAACAAATCCAATAGACGCTCTTTTGAATAATTACGTACATGATTCACCTGATGAACACCCATGCTCATGAGTCCCTGGATAAAAGTGGCCGTTGACTCAGGTGCAAATTTAGTTGGAATTGATATGTTGTCATTGTCACTTTCGATTGACCATTCGACATGCGGCAGATTAAAATCACCAACGAAAATAAGAACATCCTCTGGGTCAGATGCTATTTGATGCATGGCCGCTAAATGTGAGTCGTAAACTGATTGCGGTGAGTTTGGTGGAATGTATGCACAGTAGATATAGATGACGTGTGATTTAGTAGTGGCTTTCACACAAACATATTCCAGATCGTCAGCACCAGCAATTTTTATCTCCTCACTGGCGAATTTTACTTTTCCGTACACAACGTGTCAAGGGAATTGGTCCCGAAAACTTTTTTCGCAGAATTAGCTTAGATCATCATAAAAACTCATGAAACGCGTAGAAAACCACCTTTTGAGACACTTTTCCGTTCGTGTGCCGTCGTTGTCGTCGTTTTCGTCGTTTTCGTCGTTGTCGTTGGTGTTTGTTAACACGATAACTCAAAAAATAATGGAGATAATCAAATTCTGAAAGTCCCAAAAGTTTTGTATCCAAAAAACTTAGTTTAAGTTCGAAGATGAGCCATTTTCGATTTGATCCTGGGGTACTCGCCCTAAGAAAAACCTCAAAAAATTGACACTTTTGTATGGGAGGTACCTGTAAATCGACTCCTTTCTGGGATTTCATTTTTTGGGAGAAAAATAAGATTTGAAACCAATCGGAATCGATTAACGGGTACCTCCCATACAAATTTTTTGAAATTTTGACTAAAATTACCGATTTTTGGACAATTTTGTATGGGAGGTACCCGTTAATCGATTCTGATTGGCTTCAAACTTTCTGAGGTTTCA
>NW_022601467.1:23436947-23469358 GCF_009176505.1 Sitodiplosis mosellana | reverse complement strand
TCCGATATGGAGTGTATTGTGTATTACTCCTATTTGGAGTGAAAAACCCAAAATTTGTACGGAGAATGGTTTGAGTGTAATATTAAAATATCAAAATAAAAGTTTCATACAAAAATCATGTCGATTTGTGCCAGACCTAAAAAATGTTGAACAAAAATGCGTCTGGCAAAAATCGACATAATTTTTGTATGAAACTTTTTTTTATATTTTAATATCACGTTAACAACAATAGTTATCAACACTAACACTAACGTTAATATTAATGTTATTATTTGTTATTAACATTAACATTAATATTTCATATTATTACGGAATCGCGAAAACAACGATATTTTAATGTTATTAGTCATTAGAATATTAATGTCAGGAAATCTGTAACGATCTGTAGATATCAGAAGTTTTGTGTTCGCTTTCGGAACGAGATTTGGCTTTAGTAAAGTGTTTTATTTGGTCGTATTACTACGGTATTACTGAAAATGGAAATAGACACTCTGAGTTCTTGTTTAATGGTGTGAATGCATATATGATAAAAGATAATGAGTTAGTGTGTTCAGAAAAGTTTTGGAAATTGAGCAATGCTATAACTTTGTTGATTCACATTTTTCATGTTACGCTTCTATTGAAGCGACTATTCATGTAACGTTTTTAAGAAACTAATTTCATGTTTCGCTTCAGTTCAACACTTCTGTATTCCCATTTTCATTTTCACCGACACATATTTCAATGAAAAGTCTACCGTAAAAGAAATTTCATTTCTATGAAGCGTTCTTGAAATTTTGTTGCTATAGGTTTCTTGATTGAAAATGCTCCTGAAAATTTGCAAGTCTTGCTGGGGAAATTCCTCTTGTGAATAGTGTTATTATCGATGATCTAGGTATTCTTATATATACCTCGTAGAGTAATATCACAAAAAAATGCTTGAAGAACTAATACAAAAATACAAAATATATAATCAATAATAAAGAGATACACGTTCGGATATGACTCAGTAAATATAGCTCAATGTGGTGTGGATTGTATATGTATATGTATATGCACATACAAAAGTATTGACAATATATTAAGATAAGTATTTGAAAATCGCTAATGACCAGTAACTACAATAGTTACTACATTCAGCTAACATAATATCTGTTTCTGAGCGTTATCTCTTAGTTGGTTGCAGTTATTTTGATCTACCAAAAAATTCGTTGAACTTTTGAATTTGTGACAAATATTCCAATGTTCCCTATGAATATATGTCACAAATTCAAAAGTTCAATGAATTTTTTGGTTACAAAATCAAAATAGCTGCAGCTAATTAGGAGATAACGCTTAGGAGCAGATATTATGTTAGTTGAATGTAGTCACTGAGAATGACACGTCGTTTATAGAATTCGATTAGTTGATTATCACAAACAGAAAACATAATTTCTAAATGTCATCATAAACCGGGATTCTATCGCAATTGTTGTTTATTTGCAATGTCCTTTGACGATTTGACATTTATTTATTTATTTTCTGTGTGCATATTCATTATTAGTATATTAAAAATTAGTAATAAATGAATCAGAATATGGACATTCTTTCTTGAAGCCATATTCAATCGGATCAAATAATAGCATAATATAATTACTATAAACAGGAGCCTCCTTGTGTTAGCTGCTTACGTATCATTTTGAACTGTATGATATACTATTGTTTTTGAGAATACGGTTAAGGTGTCAGAAGGACGGATTTTTTCAGTCTGTCCTTTTGGTATTTAAGGACGTAAAATTCAGTTTTGTTCTGTCCGTTTCGAATTCAAGGACGTACAATTTAATTTTGTCCATCCGTTTAAGATATAGGACGGATGGACATTTGGACATGAAATGTTCGCCCGTCCAACATTTTTCGTATCAAAAATCACATCGGTTTTTTGACACTTTGATTTATGGTTCAATAACGATCGATACACATGGATTGGTTCATTTCGGCTAGTGGGGTCGTTTCGACCGAAGTTAAGTTAACCAATTCACTTAACTTCGCTGCCATAGGTATTGGCACTAATACTTTCTTCAACTTTCTAATGAAAAAAAATCATTCATACTATATATTTATTTTCAATTTTATAAAGATCCAATTCCACCTGGGAAGATTTTTATCAGAGCGTATCGCATGCTGAATTCATCATTACAGAAGAGATTACACCCGTGTGACATAATATCAGTTGTAACTGAATTATGGCTGTTATAAGCTAATGAATGCAAACCATTTCCACTTTGTTCTAACTGTTACACCACGGACATCTTCAATTTTTACATGATATGACTTCAGCAGTGAAGTTACAGCATATACTGTTATCAAAAATGGCCCACATTCTCAATGATACGGTTAATCTATGCTTCATGCAATGAATTTATTAGATATGTAGACATTATAAAACCAACGCGGTCTCGTTATTTGAAATAAAAACTGAAGTTTCGGTTAATTTCATTTCTTTGTTTCGATGGTTTTTGAATACAAACAATAATGAATATATCGAGCTATCGTGTTTTTCTCGAAAGAAAGTTAGGAAATTCAGCTCAAGATAACGCTAGCAAATATTTTGAAAACTCTGGTGGTAATTCCCAAAATTAAAATTTCATTATTTTTCATTGATGAAATCGTCAAAATTATTTAATCCCAATTATGAAAAGTTACAAATTCAATAAAACCATAGAAAATAACATTAAATGACTCTCTAACCAGAGAATAATTGATTTTTGAACTAGACGTTTTGGCTCTTTGTACAAAATTCAATTGACCGTTAGGAATGAGTCTAAACATTTTATGCATAATGTCGTAGAATACCGATTCAGATTTCATCTTTGAATATTGATAATACTCCGCATATGCATTGGATTTTTTGTTAAGAAATAAAATGGTTCAAAGCTATGGAAGTTTCATTGCTACGTTTGGCACTGGTAATGGCACGGCACTACAATATTCTGGGCTTGTTTTTATATCATTGTTCCATATCTTGTGCGAAAAACCGAAAGTTGAATTCATATAGAGAAATAGCAGAAGTAAATGTATTGAAGATTCAATGTAACATTGCCTACACATTCAAAAATTAACACTAATAATTTGCCTTTTTCTTTCCATTTTATTTAGAGGAATTACAGTGTACACCACAATAATGTCAATTTACACAATGAAAAGAAAATCTTATTTCCCAACGGATGGACCCGATCTGATCTAATCAATTTCAAAAGTAACTCCTCCAGCACTCATTTCCAACAGAAATACTGAATAGGAATATTTTTGCCAAATTCCGCTCGGAAATGTGACCTATTTTAATGTGTAAATTGATATTATTTTTGTGTACGCTAAAACTTCTTTTCTTATTCCAATTTTGTCATTCAAATTTAATCTATTACACTAAAAGTTGGCTAATCATTTAATGTGAATTTCTAAATAAAATGGAAGAATAAAACCTGATTATTGTATGGATATCGTAGATCCCGAAACGCGCAGAATTGTTCCTAATAACCCCAATAACATTGTGCAAGAAAACACATCATGTTCATTAATTATTATCGTATTTGAAGAAAATACAATAAAATTTAAAAAAAAAATTAGTGAAGAGGTCTAAAAAGTGTTGAGTGTTTTAATAGTTATGTGAAATGACAAATGTAATTTGAAAACACTTTCATCGATTTTTTGTTACGTTTTATTTGAATTCATTTCTTTTTAGAGTTTTATTTTCATTGAGACATAAGTAATTGCCAGAAGCAACAACTCAAAATCACAGAAATCGTTTTGCAAACAAATCATTGATCAACAAACCTGATTAACAGTTTATTAGCATCAGCATAATGATTAAATTTACCTATATTTATTATTTGCATTTTTGCACACATTTGACCAGTTACGTTAGCGCTACACCCTGTATTTGGGGTCCATATCTCCGGTACATAGAATGACGATTGTTGTGATAATGCGACAAATGAACGGTGAAATAAGAGATGAAACATAAAAACCAAAGAAATGCGCCCACAAACATACAAACCGTGACCGATGGAGTGTGTGGGAAACGGCTTTATTCATTGATCATATTAGCACAGATTGGAATTCTATGTATTTGTATGTTAAATTCATCAGTTCCAAGATTGATCTTAGTTCCACAAAAATTTATCCAATTTTTCCTAAAACTTTCATTTTAGCCAATGAATTTCAAAAATAATTATCGGGATAATATGGGTTAAAAATTGATCGTGGCATTAATAGGAATATATAGATATAATATTGTGCACAACACCCAAATTAACAAACTAACTTATAGAGAAAATAACATTTTATTAGATAAAAGCGTTAAACATAAAGTAAAAACGTAAAAGTTATTCCGAATAGGGCGACTAAAATAAACAAAAGAAGTATTTATCTTGCATAAAGACATATATTATGTATTCATTGAATAAACTATAAAATGTACTGAAAATTAGTAAAATCATTCAACGTTGGATCATCACACATATTCCGTTTAAGACTGAATAAACCATTTTATCAAAAACTGCATATTCAATATACAAAATAGATTTAATATTATGCGTCGTATTTAAATTCGTCAGATCCGTCAAAAATACATAGATATTGTAAAAAATACATGGATTTAAAATTCAGGGCAAATTCATGTATTCTAATTTATCCATGGATTCCTTGAGCCAGAACAAACGAATTGCAGGGCGCATACACCACACATTTTTCCGCCGTGACTAAGTATTTGTCACCTTTGACTGTTTTTATAATAATGGGTGAAATGAACATTGAATTTTGGTTTATAAAAATACCGTAACGTAGATAAGACTCCACATCTACACAGTGGTGTAGCTAGATTTGGAGGGGAGCTGGGTTGGATTGGTGGGTTTTATGAACCCCCTCTAGTTACGCCACTGGATCTACATATGATCTCTTTTTTATATAGGACTTCAGAGTGGCACCGCGTAAATATTGACAATGTAAAGTTATTCACAAAGTACTGAAAATGTATCATTATTGTTGCAAAAGATTGTCCGATCTTCACACATCAAACTGTGTTTCTTAGCATCAGTTTTTATAAATCATCTGCCAAACTTGGCCCTCATTTTCAATCATACGAGCAAAAAAAAATATTATTTCCATTTTCGTTTCATTTCAAATGAAAGTCCATAACTCACTTTATGAAAAAAAGTGTATGCATTACGCAATTCAGAATTGATATTTCTACTCCAATTCACCAGTCTCGCACTAAGTGCTGTCATAAACTGATATACTAGCTGTCATCGGTAATTTGCACGAGAATTCTTGCAAAATTGTACTTTTGTATGCAAAGTAGTAGTAGTGTTTGAACCGTTTTATGTGTTGACTCAAAGAATTTTAAGTTAAAGTATTTGCATGTACTGCGAACGTAATCTATTAATATTAATCTAAAATAATTCCATAATATATGACATTAACCGAAAAGTCACTATTTGGTGTTTAATGTATCGAGAATGTTCATTATCAATACATTCGATTCGGACAAAATTAGTTCCAGTTGAGAGTTTCATTTAATGAATATAGCATCCTGATGACAACAAATATATACCGAATATTTCACTTGAAATAAACTGTAAATCTGTTTTTGTAAGATCCCTTCAAACTTTAAATGCGCGCTAAAAGCAGAGAGTGTTATTTTGCTGCTGAGCAGGCCTGAGCTTGGCTGAACTTGCTGACTCAGGCGCCTTCACGCTGCAAAATTTTAATTATTTGAAAATATCACCCACCATTTGTAAAATTGAGAAACATCATAGATAAGCAATGACAATTTGGCACTGTGAATGCGATAAATAAACGCTTCAGGCGCCTGAGTCAGCAAATTCAGCTCAGCTCAGGCTTGCTTAGCAGAAAAATAGCACTCTTTGTCTAAAAGTTTTGAAAAACTAAGAAAAATGTAAGACCGACTTACTATATGACACCCATAGAATGAAAGAACAACGCATGGGCTCTTTATCTTTAACTGAGACGGAAAAAAAACTTAGACCTCGGCTTATTTGTGACTTTTGATGTTCTACAATAATGCTGGAGACACCTAATCGTTATCTATTTCCAGTAGCGAGAAAAATTCAAAAAACATCTTTTCCGCTCAATGCTGAGTTGTATCACTTTTGCTCGCAACTTTATTTGTCTTTTTTTCCTCCGTCTCAGTATAGATAAAGAGTTCATAAGTTGTTCTTTTGTTCTATGGGTCTCATATGTGTTACAGCTAAATCAAATCTGTATTTTTGAACGGATTTGCTTCAAACTTGGTGAGCAGAGAGCACTCATTGTTAGGTAAGAAATAAGTTTCATAACCACTGGATAATCGAAACGATGTATTTGATTCTTAATATAAGGTCATTTTTTCTATTTTCCATCTATTTATATAAAATTGAATGTTCGTCTCTCTGTTCTTTTTTTTGTTTTCTTGTTTAATTTTTTGTTTTGTTAATATATATGCTGTTAGAATTCTCACGGCTGAAATAACATTTTCACATAATTAGTTTTGATTTTTGAATTACATTTTTGAAATCTTGACGACATTTTTTAAAAGAATTTTTCGTTATCATTTGAATCTTTAGCATGAATAATTAGTAATAATAGTACCTAAACTGTAATTTTCATTTGGATAATTTATCATTAAATAAAAAAAAATTGAAAATATATGTATTTGGTCAATAATTAATTATTATAATATTATAATTTAAAATTATTTATATATTATCAATACAAGTGTGCACCGTACGTAAATAATGTGAATGATTTTTTATTCTCAAATGCAAGACGAATTATCATAGTATGCGTTTTGATTGATTTGATATTATTTATAAATTATATAAGAGTCTGGGGTGACATTTGAAAGAAACAGCCGTTGGGGAAAAAAATTCAGAGTTTGACAATTTTTCCTAAAAAGTCTCGATTCGATTTTGAGCAATTTATAGAGTCTCGTTTCATATTTCGGCTTTCTTATTTTACATTAATCTCAGTGCGTAGGTAAAGTTTGAAGGAGTCTTACAAAAAAGAAACAGATTTTTGTTTGGAAATCGATACATATGTATTTGACAATCATAGACAGACTCTGAGTAGATCTTTTTTGTGCAACAAATGATTTTCTAAAGCCACAGTCAATAAACATGAAAAAACTTCATACTGACCAATAACCCTTTTCAATTTTGATGCCTCAAATCACAAAACTTATACAACAGCGCTAGCTTTTACCAAAACTATTTGAAACTCATGAACATTTTTCAAAACGAACAGGCTCACAGACCAAGTTTTTCCACAACATTTTCCAGAATATGGCAAATCTCTTTCATACAAGTATTTATGATGTTTTTTTCATATGTTGCAAAGATCTTTTTGGCTAAAGCCTGAAACTCGTATCACTTTTTATGAAAAATCATTTTGAAATAAGATTTCAGTCGAAGAGTATACAACATTTTGAAATATGTTTGGATGTTAACATTTTTACATGAAATTTCATCTAAATTTCGAAAAATGTCAAAACAATTCTGACAATTATCTCAAATTTATGAACAGCGTACAATTTTTAACCGATTTCGAATATTGAAACACAAAAATATACTATATCACAAATGACTAAACTAATGATTGCAATTTAATAATTATTTAAATAAAATTTCTGCATATCATATTAGACATATACACTGTAAAAGAAAAAGGAGTTTATATTAATAATTTGGGATCAACAAAAAATCCTAAAGGATTCAATTTTAATCACACAGAACTTACGAGCATTACATTTTCTAATAGTTTTGATTCTGAACTGGAGACCACACCAGTCGTGGACAGATCAATCCTTTCTCACACCACTCAAAACCAAATTTCGGCCGAGATCGATTGTTGGGCAATCAGCAATTTCTTTTGAAACACTCTTCTTCATCAAGTATAAATAGCTTCTGAAAACACGTGGGCATTCCATCCGTTATTGTGCGTGCACTAGAGGTATCAACGGACAAAATTTTGTCCGTCCGTCCGTCCGAACATTTTTTGAAAAAATTCGGACGTCCGGTCCGAATGTCCGAAAACCGAAATTTTTTTTCGGACGTCCGGTCCGAATGTCCGAAAACCAAATTTTTTTTTCGGACGTCCGGTCCGAATGTCCGAATTTTTTTTTCGGACGGACGGACGGACAAGGGGTTTGTCCGAACTTTTCAAATTTTTTCGGACGTCCGAAGATTTTTCGGACGTCCGAACAATTTCCGGACGTCCGAAAAAACTTCGGACGTCCGAAAAAAATTCAAAGCCAAAAAAAATATTCGAGCCAAAAAATAATTCAAAAGAAAATTTTCTCGGCTCCAATTTCTTTCTAATCCCACAATTGATCCGTTGCAACAAACAAATTCCCTCAGAATATTTTAGTTTCAAAGTGCAACAACCAACGTAAAAACGTTTACCAAAAAGTGTAAACCAACTAATATACAAACTAATATATTTTCTTTTGAATTTTTTTTGGCTTTGAATTTTTTTCGGACGTCCGTAAAATTTTGAAAGTTCGGACAAAACCCCTTGTCCGTCCGTCCGTCCGAAAAAAAAATTCGGACATTCGGACCGGACGTCCGAAAAAAAATTTCGGTTTTCGGACATTCGGACCGGACGTCCGAATTTTTTTTTCGGTTTTCGGACGGACGGACACTATTATCCGAATTTTTGTCCGTGTCCGTTGACACCTCTAGCGTGCACACATTGTTCTTTCAATGGCATCAATGTTGAAATTCTCCTTTCAGAGCACATCCCAATCAGCGTTTGAAAGTTTTTGCCTGATTTTCGTTTGACTTAAAAACAGGGCTTAAGAATCGCACATTCAATTCACAGAACAACTCATTTCAGTGAGAGCCATAGCGCTCGTGTGCGATGGTCTTCTCTTAAAAACTGAGTTGTGTGCGCACACTGCGCACTTACTTCTGCTTTGTGCGGATCTTCGTTCGGTCGAAGAAAAAAATAAGAAGAAGAAGTTGTAGTAGTATGTTCAACATAGCCGAAATACAGGCACAAACATGTTTTTTTACTCTGCGTGTCTGCTGTGAGTATTTGAGCGCACATTGAACGGACAGTGGTAAATTCATTTATATTTGAGAACGTGTGAACCAACAACATGAATCGTAAATGGAAGATATTCAGCAAATGATGCTCTAGCGGCATCTATACGGTAGAGTTTGGAAATTTGATTAAATGATTTCGTCACAAGGTTTACCCAAATATTGGAAATGGTATTTGTCAAAAATGGCATTTCAAACGTCATTCATGATTCATGTTAGTGAACTTCCGATAGGGACAAACAGAACTCTGAAAGGTTTTGGATCTGTTGTACAGATTTACGGGCAATAACATATTATTAACTATACTTAATAACATAATAATAACGGCGGTATATTTGGTCCAACATAACATAATAATAACGGCCAATATGTTTATTAACATATCGACATATTATCTTAATAACGACCAAAAAAATCGCAAAAAAAAGTTTCACTTTTCTTCAAAAGTTTCATACAAAAATCATGTCAAATTTTGCAAGACACATTTTTTTTCAACATTTTTTCGTCTGAAAAAAATTGACATGTTTTTTACATGAAACTTTTTTTGCGATTTTTTTGGTCGTTATTAAGATAATATGTTATTATTATGTCAAATCTTTAATAACGTTATTAAGATAAAAAAAATCCCAACATAACATAATAATAAATATGTCGGGCAATAACATATTATTAACATATCGAAAATGTAAATCTGTAATCTGTTAAATATAATAACATTGTGCTTCACAACGTTGGTGTGAACTGTTCGTCGTCCGTTCGTGTCGTGTAGCGCACACGATATTGTGATGCATTGCGCTACTTACAGGGTTCACTCTGTCCGATTCTTAAGCCCTGCTTAAAAAATCGAGGTTGCTTGCAGCAAGCATCCACCAATAATCAATAAAGTGTCTCGGGATTGATACACTGAGAGAAGGCAGGAGAGAAATATTCCAACCCTGTGTTGTAAATGTTGTCATTGCAGACGATTTTGGGCCAAGATTTTGACAAGTGTGGAAATGCTATCAATATTCCAACCATGGTTGGACAGTTCACAAAATCGTCTGCTATGACAATATTTACGACACAGGGTTGGAATATTTCCTTCCTGCCTTCTCTCAATGTATTATTGACATTTAAAACTTGACGATAGGATTACTGTGAAATATGTGATCTAACAAAGTGTCGTTATTTTACCTCGATGAATTGTTGCTCGTCGCTGCCAACTGTTTTCGCGAATAAATTTTCAATGAAATTTTTTTTATTCATTATTCAACTGAATGAACAAAGGAACACAAGTAAGCTTTTCCATTGCCAAATCCGATTGGACCCAGCTCTCGGTATGAATTCTCTCGATGATGCTTTGTTCGCGTTGATTTGAACAGATAGTGCAATGTGTCTGTAATGACTTGTTTGTCGTGCTAATGAGCCGTGCAAAAATGTTTCATATGTTGTGAACAGAAACCGGTTAAAGTACAGATAAATCCTTTGTATCATCCTTCACTTGTATTGTTTTTACATTGAAGGGCGTTGCACACAACTTAGCATTCATAATACAAAATTAATATGAATGGAGTGTGGAGACGCCTTATAGAAAATGGCACAGATTGTTAGTGCTACGGTTAATCTCATGGGTGTTGAATGTCATTCAATACCACTAAGCTGTGAACATCTCTCTCCGGCTATACGGCAAACAACAGAACCAACACAGAACATCAAAATTACATGTTCAATTGTGTTTGTTTCTTTAGTTTCAACTGTGCCGCTACAAGAGGTCACTTTTGTCGTTTCTTGTTGTTATTTTACATGTAAAATCAATGGTATTAGACGAGGATGGTTGATGAAATATCAGTGCGTGCAACTTGTCCCCACCAGAAGCGATTTCTGTATTGTATCCTAATCAAGGCCGTAGCGTGAATGAAAAGACAGGGGGGGCTCAGCCCCGAAGATTCAAAAACTCAATTCAAATATTATTTTTGGTTTTTTATTTAAGTAACACGGAAACATTTATTTATATATTATATATTCGGAATATTGAATCACATATTATTGCACATTAAAATAAACGGACGCGTCAATTTTTTTTGCATCGAATTCCTTCAAAATTCCATGTTATCAATATTTTTCAAGCGTTCCTTTTCGAATGCCAAAAAAGTCAGGTTTTTCATTCGATCACATGCCATGCTGATTCGTCCCGGAATGATTCGGTTGAGCGTTGAGAATGATGATTTACAAATGACTGTAGAACAGCCAAATGTTTCTACGGCTTCAATCAATTGGCAAGTGTCTGTAAATGTGCTTCCTAACGGTGAAATAGTTTGAAGGAAATTGAAATTTGCACCTTCTTCTTCACATTTTGCTTTGTTGGTTTGATAAAATTACTTCACAAATTTCAGTTCACTTTCTTCTGGAACTTTGGTCCCAACATCTGCGAGTGGCATAAGGTCAAATTCGAATACAGAATCCAATGCGATCAGAACATCCGAATTTTCCTTGAAACGACGCGACATTTCAGACAAAGTCAAATCCAGTATTTTATCAAACGCGTGTCGTTGCTTTTCTTCATTTTGTGAATTTGATTGTACGTGACTGCGAGTAACACTTGCAGAAAGCAACACAGGCTCATCTGGCTCACTTTCACTTAGAAGAATCGTAGCTGACTGAATGTAATTGTTGAAGTTATTTTCGTCTTTCCTTTGTTCAATGTCATTAATGACTGTGTCAATAATTGGTTTACCGATTTTGTAGCCAACACTGCGACTATGTAGCATTTTATCAGCTGGTGCGATTAGCTCAAACAAATCCTTAAAAAAAACCAACAAAGTCTTTGACTGCGATATAAACGAACGTGATTTGATATTTGTTTGAGATTGAAGTGAATCATTCGTTCGTTGAATAAATTTCAATCCATTTTTGCATTTGATTATGTGGCGTAATGTTTCTAATTTTTCAAATAAGAATCGCCAAACTCCAGGGGGGCTCAGAAAATTCCAGAGGGGGCTCAGCCCCTTGCGCCCCTATGGACGCTACGGCCCTGATCCTAATTAATCTGTATCAACAATGCGAATCTCTCGACGTTTACGTATGGGATAATTTTAAAACCTTCAGTCAAATTTTTTTCTGATGTTTCTTCATTGAATATTCTATTGGACCTTAATAGATTTTGAAAGAGATAACAATCATAGGTTTATGCCCAAATTGTACCGAATGCTGCGAAGCAAGGAAAATGGTCCCTGAGTAAAAAGAATCCATACACTTTTTAATCAACTTGTGCTAAGGAATCTGTGGTATAGAAATTAGCACGGTGGTAAGACTGTATAGCGAATTTCGAAAAATTTGCAGATTTTTGCATTTAGCGAGTTGAAAAATCTATGTTAAAAGACGCATTGCAAAAGAGCAAAACACCGGAAACAAATTAACAATGATCGCTTAGACTCTCGATAAAATAACACTACTTCGTATCAAGTGCTTTTGCAAAATAGCCACTGTTCATTAATTTCTTAATCAAAAATTGCATTGTTAAAATCTACTGATTTCATGTTTCAATAACAAATCAAATGCCATTCCGCGTGCAAAAAACAAGCTATATAACACGAGGATATATTTCCAATATTGATCAGTCTGGTCGACATTTCATGCAAAGTCGGTGTTGCGTGAAACGACTTGCATAACAAAATAAAAGATTCATTTTGACTGTAAGAATGACTTCTATAGAAAATGAACAATACGAAACTGATAGATTTGTTAACTGAGGATTTTTATTCAATTGGAAAAATGTCACATTGTGTATGTTGATAGATTTTGGGATTGGATCTTAATCCCTTCGGATATCACTGCTGAAAAATTCCAAATCATACAATCTTATAGCGTAAAGAACATCACAATGTGTCTGCAAATCTGTTGTTTACCCATATCTATTTTGACAAAATGATTTTCTATTAAGAAAGAAAACTTCCATAAATGGAAATTCTTCTTAAATGTATCGAGTTAGATTTATAATTTAAAATAAATAAATTAGTAAATGATGACTTTAAAACACAACGTGAGAAAAATCGCACAACCAATATATATGATGATAAAATGATAAACGCTTAGGAATTCACCTAAATGCTTACATGAATTTCAAAAACTTCCCGAGTTAAAATTATAACTCGTAAATAACCCTTGGTAAAAAAAATATTCTGAGTTATTATGTTCTGATACCTGAAGAGTTGAATATATTGTTCGATAAATTTGACTAAGAACACAAATGAAATAGTCGAATAACGAATGAAATAGTCTACACGAACTCTTTAATTTCTAAACGTTAAAATATGTCACATATTTTATTATAATAATTTTGATTTTTAATTTATGGTATTCTATTTTGTTTTAAAAATGTCTTTAAGTTGATGTAAAATTGATGAATTCCATTTGTGAAATTTATCGCAGGATATGAAAATTATCCAATTCCCTGTCAAAATTTAGGAGATTTCTGTTCTTTCGTAAATTGATTTTTACAATAATCAATTAGGAAAAATTATTCATAAAGGCCAATAAGTTTTATTTCCAATATTTGTATATGAAGTGTTCTAACATTGTGCACAGAGTGAAAATAATAATAACAACAACAAAAAAACACATAAAAAAGTGCACATAATGTTTAGTAGAATTTTGGATAAGGAAATACAAACATCAAGGCACAAGAAATATATTTGTAGTTTTGCTCTAAACACCTGAAAAATTAAAAACAATTGATCTGCATTTCGACCTGAATTTTGTAAATATGTTTATTGATTGTTTGTTCACTTGTAAGGTATTCATTTGAAAAGAAACAAGTTACATCGATCATACATTGCAACATATGATGAAACCAAAAATTAAGATACTTTGAAATACTAGTTATAATAAACGTATGTGCATTTCCTTCATGTTTATGACTATATTCGCGATGTATTTTCATTATTTTATTCGTTATGTTCATGGCGTGATGAAAAGTTATGTTTCTATTTTACAGAGGAATTAAATATAATAAAAAATGACCTGCTTAAACAATAACGAATTATTAGGCATACAATTGTTTCGGGACGTGTAAACTTTCTTTTCCTCTATATATATGCCCTATTTTAATTCAATATTTTATTTATTTTTCCTGCTATCGGACTCAAATTCAGGCTTTTCCATGAGCAAAAGATATTCCGCTTTTGTTTTAACTGAGTCAAATTTTGGTTTATTTTCTTTGAATTAAGAGAAAAATTGTTAAATATATTGTATTGTAATAAAATAAACACAATTGATGATTTCTTTGAATGATGATAAGGAAAACAAAGTATTTATCTGTAAAAAAATGGAAATAAATTATACACACATTAATAAATCACATTTCACCCCTAATTAATTAGGACTCATTTGGTTTCGAATGTGACTGAATGTAATACTTTATTCGCAAACCGGTGCGAAATGGCAATTAATGAAGACGATAAGTATTTTATTTGGTACAGCTACAGGGTATACATTTGCGATTTGTGTCTTGATGTAACCAACGCACATAACACATAGATTGCCCTAATAAAAATAATCGAGGTGCTAGAAATTTAAAATAGTTTTTTGAATCCAAAAATCTTACGAACATTTTTGCATGCGGATTTTTTTAAGGTGAACATAATTTTTAATTGCATATCCAAACCGATTATGCGAAAACAAATTTGATATTCACCACATGACATTTGCATGCAAAAAATTGCATTCACTTCGAAAATTTCGTCAGGCGGAGATTTTTGCACAGAATTTCGCATGGTGAACTATAAACTACAGTATTTGACACTTAAATCGTACGGATTCAGGTAAACTCCAATTGCATGTACAGATTTACATTTTGCCGTAACACATTAATATTGTAACGAAGAGCTAAAGTAATGCTATTACAATTGTAATGCCAAAATTTAGCATTACCGGTAATGTTTACAATTATAATAGCTATTACTTGACCCGTTCGTTACAATATTAACATGTTACCTAAAATTAACGGTAATGCCAGAAATCTAACATTATTAATGCGATTTTCTAACATTACACACGCAATGTAATGCCACGTAACATGTCACATTTGGCATTACATTGCGTGTGTAATGTTAGAAAATCACATTAATAATGTTAAATTTCTGGCATTACGGTTAATGTTAGGTAACATGTTAATATTGTAACGGACGGGTCAAGTAATAGCTATTACAATTGTAATGCCAGTCATTTGGCATTACGGGTAATAGCTATTACAATTGTCAATTGTAATAACATTACAGCAAATTTTTGTTAACGTAATGCTACTACCTATTACATTTTTAATGCCGGTAAATCTGTAATTGCATGAAGTGAATGAAAAGAAACCATAGAATGAGATTTTTGTATTTACATTTTTAATGTATTTGTGTCATTTTCAAAGTCTACCAAGTGAATTATTTGAATGCAGGCTGAAGAATTACTGTCAATGATCAGACGTTTTTAGATTCATTGTCAGTTGCCGTGAACTGATGAATGGCATTGTTGCGTAAGGGAATGTCGTCTCAAACGGGCCACACTTTGATTAACCACTATAACATCCTTAAAAGTGCATATTGTTTACAACATATATATACCACTGGAAAGAGGACCTCACAAGGAAACTTTTTGCTCTGTGACTCCTCCGTTTGCATTTTTAAAAAAATTATCGCAAATTTTCCAAACACCTTGAAAATGGCCGAGAAAATTTGTCGGGTCAAACGAGCCACCTATGGAATAAGAGAAATAATGAAATAACAACTCCATATTTCGAATGATTATTAAATTTTTATTCATTTATGTACTTTCGACATGAAAATTGAGGAGTGCTATTCGTCGAAATCTTCAGCATCCTCACCATTATCTGAAAGGCAGTTTTCACAAGTGAACTTTTTGGTATACGATTTGACACAAAAATTTTCCACCTGAATATATGAAAAGAAGCGATATAGTCACTTTGAAATGCCATGATATTGCTTTCAACATGATATTTCATCTAAAAATAGTGCCTCAGTGTCATACAAAGAAAATGTTGGGTGGCCCGTTTGAGACGACAAAGGTGACCGGTCTGACCTAAAACACGCCATTTTTGCATGACGATACAAAAAATTTCTATGATGAAATAACATTCCAAGAGAAACGACCAATATTTATACGCTGTTTATCCGCCGAAAATCCACTACAATATATATTCACGCTTATTGGACGCCCAATTGAATATATATTCTAGTGTATATTCAAAACAACCAAAAAGAACAGTCATACAATGAATCATTTTTATATTTTGATAACGTAGAAAAGTCAAATAAAATATTTATTCATTGAAACTTATGATCTACTCATAAACATTGCTGACTACGATTGTTCTGACGAAATGTAATTCATGAACATATTCGTTGCAAAAAAAAAGTTTTATTTTAATTGAAATCATTAGTGAGGATTGAATTATTATATATTGGAGTGCTTACGAAAATTATTAATAGAAAATATGTTTTTTTTATCTATTAAATAGACAATTTTTAGAATTCCAACTATTCTAACTTTCTAGATTCTAGGTGATAAAAATATTTTAACATAAATTTCTAGTAAAAATGTTCATTTTCTTACATTTAGCTGTAGATAAATCACAAAAACCACTTAAGTAATACACATTGAATCAATTGTTGTTAATTTCAGTTCTGCTGATTTTTTTAAAAAGTAGTTACCTCTTTTGCCATGAATGTGCTCGCAAATAGGAACGTATATGTTGTAAGAACTGCGAACGTAAGGAGTTTGTTAGAACAAATAAACGGTTCCAGTTCTGCCCATAAAGGCTTGAATTTTTAATAATTTTATATAATGACGTATGTATAGAATGAATAAATCTATCAGGAATGCATTCTTAAATTATTTCCAGTTAGAATCAAAACCAGCAGCAGTATCGGAATCAGACTCTGTTTGTGGATGTTCGGACAGTGAATGAATCGTGTTTGATCGAGATTGATTCGGTGTTGTTGGAACGCTACGAACTGTATTCAAATACTCAGCAGCACGCTTTGCTCTTCGTTTTTTCACCGTATTATATTTTGGTGGCATCATTACCTGTACAATGTCAAGGTATATTTATTTGTTGTTTGTAGAGTGTATCATCATATGACAATAAAAAAATGGAATTACCGGTGGGATATTATCAGCCGATCCCCAAGATTTATGGATCATATCAAAAGACGAAATGGGGACACTTCCCCTTGGTTGGAGAACCCGATGGCTTATATCATTTGAATTGTTTCCATATTGCAAATTACTATTGTTACCAACACCCAAGAAATTGCTAAATGCTTCCGTAGTTTTTTTCACCCGCACATTCAAGGATCCAATTCGAAGAAAACCCAGGTCTTTTTCTATAAAAAGAAACATTGTTGACGATCATTATTTAGAAGATAATATGACACCCACAGAATGAAAGAACAACTTATGATCTCTTTATCCATAACTGAGATGGAAAAAAACTTAGAACAAAAAAAAAGACAAATAAAGTTGTCTCGCCACTGGAAAGAGATAGCGTCTTCGGATTATTTGTAGCTTTTTTTATTTTCTGCAAATATGCCGAAGACACCTAATCGTTATCTATTTTCAGTACCGAGAAAAATGCAGAAACGTCTTTTCCGCTCAATGCTGAATTGTGCCACTTTTGCTCGCAACTTTATTTGTCCCTTTTTTGCTCTAAGTTTTTTTCCATCTCAGTTATGGATAAAGAGCTCATAAGTTGTTGTTTTGTTCAATTGGTGTCACATCCATAAGAGAACTATAAATTATCCACAATTTTGTTTATGTAAAGAGTATGGATAAAGAGCTATGTCAATTATGCTCATGTTTTTTATTATACACTTCCAGGCGAATTTTTCTACTACCTTGACCTCAGTTAAAATAAGGAGTGGATTGAAAGAGTATATGGACGCTTTTATGCATTAATGATTAATGGTGTTACATCATTCGATATATTGTGCAATGATAAATTTTCCTATGTTTTTATATGATTATGCTATATTTAGTGACATCTTTACGTAGAACACTGAACTACGAAACTTCTATATACATATACCATTAGCTATTTTTTGAAGTTCATATAAATACTGGAGGAAAATAGCAAAAAATAGCAAAAAAAAGCAATAACATTGAAGGAATAGCGATTTGTTATTTACTGTTTTTAACCGTTTAGAACAAAGTTTTCGAGTTATTTTATGAGATTAAATGAAACAATTTGTTCTTTTCTATGAAATAACATTGGAAAAATTGCCAAAATTTAATTGTTTTGCTTTCTCTCCAAGCAATACAATAACTTGATGAGTGTTACTTGTACTCAAACTGTCACGTTGCACATAGAAAATATTAGCAAAAGGGAAACTAGCAAAAATAGCATATGAATGTCCGAGAATGAAAACGCAAATTCTATTCACAACACATATAAGTTATCGGTATGTTGTTACACTTACTACATACCGATGTTACACTTTAAAAAAATCTTTTTTGTTGTTACACTTTGAAAAAATTCGATTTTGTTGTTTCATTTCAATAAATTTTTTATTTTTGTTTCACTTATATGTGATGCGTTTTCATTCTCGGACATTCATATATTATGAAACAATAGAATAAATTAGTGAAACTAGCGTTGGTGTCTCTCCCCTTGACTATCAATGACAGCTGCGATTGAGCCTATTTGCATTGCAAAATATTTCCTACAACAAACGTCATTCTATAGTTAATCACCTTGAAATTAACACAAACATACGTTTTCGGATAGCTCAGCATCTCAGCATTTTGTATGCAGTGGATATATTCAGCATATCGACGACGCAAGTCACTGTATAAGTCTATGGGTGAGATTGAGAGTGGAGTATGTTTTTCCTTCGATTTATATTTTTGAAAAGGCGAGTATGTTTTCTGATGATTCTGTTGGCGTTAAAGTAGAGTATGTTGTAGTACCGTCTAGCCTCCGCGGTCTTCATTTTTTTCGCGCAACTGATAAAAGATAACAACATGGTGTCTTCGGCAAAGTTGTAGTACTCAAGGTCTTCTATAACTAAGCTGAAGACAGTTATCTCTTATCTCTTATCAGTTGCGCGCAAATTGCGCACATAAAAAAGCAAATTTTATATAGAACTTTTTTTTTCTTATCATTTTTCGCGCTTTTCGCGGAACTGATAAGAGATAACTGTCTTCAGTTTAGTTATAGAAGACCTCAAGTGCTACAACTTTGCCGAAGACACCAAGTTGTTATCTCTTATCAGTTCCGTGGAAATCGTGAAAAACCACGAGGACCCGCTAAAAACGAACATACTCGCCTTTAACCATTTTTAAGTCGACAGAAACTTGCTCTTCTCTTTCGTAACAAAGTCAATGAAACATACACTACTCTCAATCTCACCCATAGAAGTGGCGTGCGTTGATTTGTTGATTTGTACAGCTACATCGTCTACACACGAACAGAGAGTTTTACACACAAACAGAGAGCGCAGAGTTTGTGTGAAGTCGATGTAGCTGTGGACATCAACGTACGCCAGTTATATAGTGACTTGCGTCGTCGATATGCTGGGATATATCCACTGCATACAAAATGCTGAGATGCTGAGCTATCCGAAAACGTATGTTTGAATTAACAACAATTTTTGATCGTCGCTCCCAAAAAGGTTTCTTGAAATAATATTAGCCAGTCGAATTTTATTCAAAAAAGCGATATTTTTGACATAAAATGTTGATGGAAGCGATGATATAGAATTGTTCTTATTCGTTTTTGTAATCGCTAGTTCGGTGCTTAAGAACTTCAAAGTGATTAACTAATCGAAAATCACCCAAGCATGTACTAATCGAAAATCACAAACATGTACAGTCGGCGCGATATGTCTTGACTGCATTGACATTTAGAAATAATGCTAAAAAACAACAACGGCTGTGCCAACCAAACAATGTACAAAACAGAAACACAACAATTTTATGTAGCCAGAGTGAGATAAACGTGTTTGCGCATGTAGTCGTCATGCTCATGCTCATTCTGTGTTAGCATCGTAACCGATGCATGCATACACACACACACACACTTTTGTCACATTGAATACAGCACATTCAATATGGAGGCATTCCATTGTTTTACAATGCGCACTCCACTCATCATTCGTTTCTAACACACATATACGAACACAGAGTCATGGCGGAGAAATGAGAGCTGTGATGCGTCATCTGTGTGAGCGCTATTGTTTATCAGCTGTTATTTCATAACGAATTCAGGGCTGCATAATTATTTCATAAAATGAATTTCAGGGCTGTTTGTTTTTGTTTTTCAGGGCTATATTTTAAACATTCATTTTAAATGCACAAACGAGAAGAGGTAAAGAAAAAGAAAAGAAAAAAAAATGATTTTAGTATTTGATGGTGTATCCATCATTATCGATGACTAGCTGACATCGTGTTCGCAATGATCGGTATAAATTGCGGAAATATTCTGAAAATAACCAAAATTACACAATGAACACTTAGAATGGAAAAAATGATAATTTTATAAAAAATTAATAAACAGAAGCGAAACAAAATTAAATTCCATTGAAATGGAACTTACGCTCATCGGCGCCCAGAGTAGTCCAACGCTCTTGCACCACTTCATCCAAGGTCTCAGCGTTCATGGGAATAATTCTTGGCCAATCCCTTTCCATTTCGGCCCAAAAATTCTCGATGGGATTAAGGTCTGGGCTTTTTGCTGGCCAATCCATCAATTCAAATCTTTGACGAGAGAAAAGAGCCATGATGGATTCGGCTGTGTGGACACGTGAATTGTCTTGCATGAAAATTCGTGGCGCCCCATCGTCTTCGAATCGATTCATTAATGGGATGACATTCCTTCTGAGGATCCTCGCATATACTTGCCAAATGAATCGGCCTTCAATTTGAACAAGATTGGTCACCGGACCCTCACAACCAATGGCACCCCAATAATTATTCGAAATGCGCCCACTTCGATCCTCTTCCTTCAAATATTCAGGAAAGTATCGAGTGTTGTCAGGACGCCAGACTTTGGTACGCCGCGAAACTTCAGTGCAAAACATTTTCTCGTCACTGAAAATGATGGATTCGAGCTTATTCTCATCCCATTCATCGAGGAGAAGCTGGCAAAAAGCCATACGGTTGATACGATGTTCTGGTGTGAGGCGAAGTGTTTTCGCAGCAGTTCGACAATTTAGCCCACGACGATGAAAAAGCGCTGAAATGACGTGAGCACCGACGCCAAATTCACGACCGAAACTAACAGCGGTCAAATGTGGATTTTCACTGATACGTTCAATGATTTCGTCCTCATCTTCAGGACTCAGAACGGGAGGTCGACCTGATCGGGGACGCACATCCACGTTGCCTTCTTGCTCATGCCTATTCCACCATCTTCTGGCAGTTCTCTCCTAAAATATTAGCCCACAATCGTTCCAAAATTACAATTAACTCGACAATTTCGAAATTAATCACAAAAAATATATTGGGCACTTGAGCACAACCGATTATTTTTTTTCCAATAAGATTCACTGTGGAGGACAGGTCAAGATCGCCCACATAAATATATTTCACGATAACAAAAATATCTTACGCCGCATCCGCACTCGTCTGCGATTTGTCGCCAAGTCATTGAGCTGAATTGCCTCAATGAAATTATTTTGGTTTTAATTTGTGCCGATAATTGTTGATGATCCATGATAAAATCCAATTTTTACGCCGAATTTCAATTCGAACGGTATCGTTGCCGATGGTAATGTCGAAATATGACATTATGCAAGTTTGCAACAGTTGAAAAAATAAATAAGTGCAACAAATTTGTGTGACACAAATTTAAGAAAAAGTTCAGAATTTCAGAAGAAAAAAGATCAGGATTTCATTCCATAAAAATAGGCCCTGGTAACAACAACAAAAATCATATAGTATTCCCCTTCATATGGATTCACATATGATCACATATGAAAATGAAGGAGAATTTCAAATGTCAACCAATACAAACATCTTCAATATTGTGACACAATTAGAACAATGAAATGAGTGACGAAGAGGTTGGCGACGCTGTTGGTGTATATATGTGTATAGTTCCATTTCAATGCACCATCTGAATGATTATGCATGAGAAAGTGAGACGCACACACAACAACATTCTGATCCAAATGCCAACAAATACATACGAATGCACGGCTCGCTCCTCGCAATCGCAAGTCGGTTGCTTGTCATTCGTTTGAAATGTCATTGCATGTCTCTATACAGCATTGTAGAGTGAGTAGCACGACTATATGCTACAAGACGCGGAACTGCCAACAACTGTCAATGCGGTCAAGACATATCGCTCAGACTGTACGTCCCCGAGTGAGTCCATTTATGTATGTTGGCCATATATACTGCATATTTTAAGGCTACCGACGGTATATACAATTTTTCGACAATCCTCTCAAATTTTACCCTAATTTTGTAGTGGAATTTTTTGACCAGAATTCCCAGAGATGACATAAATGTATATCAATACCACCGTATTGTCTTTACTGTATAGACAGACATATATATTAGACTGGTTTTTTCTTCAACTTTTTTCGAATTTTATGCGGGTAAATATTTTATTCGTTGCAAAATGACCAAAAAAATCTAAGTCATGAAACACGCGTGTTGTGGAAAAAGTTGGCACAAATGCTTTGCATGTATTTCACTCCAATTATAGCTATTTTTGATATTTTACTTCATTTTACCCCAATATTTTGCGAAATGCCAGGAAAAACGAAAAGAAAAATTTCGTGAAAAATTTAAAAAATCGAAAACAAATCCAAAAAATCGGCAAATTTTAGACGGCTTATCATCATTATTCGTCCTAACTCATTCCATTCTATCAATAAATCTCCCCAAAAATGCGCAAATCGAAAAAACAATTTTAAAGTCCAGACTTTAATTAAAGTCCGGACTTTAACGGAAAATCTCAAAAAAATCCAAAAAATTAATGAAACCTTCGGATGTTTTGATGCAAAACATCATTATTGGGCCCAACAATTTTCATGCCAACGAAATATTTCAAAAATATCCACTAACAAAAATTTTGACTTCGGACTTTAATCAAGGTTGAGCACTTGGAATCAGCATAAGACCATTTTTTTCCATGGTTTAGTCTTACGTGGCCGTGCCCATATGATACACAGTTTGAAATCTACGCACACATCCATGCGATTTTCAGTAGAGTGCAGTGGTCTATACGTAATTACGTAAAGTCTGACGTTTGAAAGCGGTTTCGGCGTTGACAGATGCTTAGTTAACTAACACAAGCACAGAATATATGTTTCTCCGCCAAAACCACTTCTAAACGCCAGACTATACGTAATTCCGTATAGATCGCTCTACTCTAGAGCGGTCCAAAAAAAAAAGTTGTCCCTCATCCGGAATGTTCAGCCAGTTTCGAAAAATATACCTCAAAAAAATAGGTTTTGTCCAAAAAAACGACATGGGTACCATATAAAATCATGAGGCAAGCCCCATATGAAATTTTTCATGACAGCGATTTCGGAAGCCATTTTGGATCGCAACATTTCGACTAATTCCATTATTCCAACCAAATTTCGACAAAAAGTGTTGATGGGGTTTTGTTGTTGAAGTTTAAAAATAATCAAAGTAATCATATGTTTAGAAATGTATTTGAAATAAAATAAAAACGTTCATTCACTCAAAGAACTTAAAACATATTAGTTCTATTTATTTTATCTTTCTATTCCTACATCAACAGGGTTATGGGCCCAGAAGACGTTTAAAGAAAAATAAATAATAAAAAGTGAATCAAAATTAAAAAAAAGGAAAGAATTTAATTTGAAAATTAAAAAAAATAAAAAAATAAAAATTATGGAGAAAATCGGTATTGAAAAACTAAATAATCAAAATTATTATTCATGGAAATACAAGATGGAAATGTTACTGATTAAAGAAGAAGTGTGGGAAGTGATTCGAGACGAAGCACCTGCTGGAAGACTACAAACTCGTTCGCAAAAGAAAGATGACAAAGCTAGAGCGTTAATTGGACTTTCGGTTGAAAATTCACAATTAGTACACATTCGAGATAAAAATACAGCGAAAGCTTCATGGATTGCTTTGAAAAACGTACATGAAAAGGATACAGTAACATCAAAAATCAGTATCTACAAAAAAATTGCACTAAGCAAAATGGACGAAAAAGACAATCCAGAAGAACATATCAACAAAATGAGTGAACTATTTCAAAGATTGAGGGATTTGGGAGGAGTATTCGAAGAAGACTGGATGATTGGAATGCTGTTTACATCTTTACCGAAAAACTATTCAACTTTAATAACAGCTTTGGAAGGATCACGAGGTGTTGATTTGAATTTTGGAACAGTGCAAAGCAAAATTCTGGATGAATATCAAAGGCAAAACGATTTGTTCAGTAATGAAAAAGAAGATGATGAAAAACTCATGAAAATTGACAGCTTCAAAAAATGTTTGCTTTGCGAAAAGGGTCATAGAACTGAAGACTGCGTTTGAAGAAATTACGTGAATTTGAAAAATACGAAAAACTTAAACAGAATAAGAAGTTAAATGGCATTGTTGAAAAATATGATACAAGTGATACCGATGATGAAGAAACAAAAGGATCACATCATACACTTTTGTGTATCAAAGGAAACATAGCAAATTCAAAAACAAAGTCAGAGAAAAATTACAGATCAAAATTGCAAAAGAGCACTGAGATTTTGAACAAAATCGTAAAAATCGAAATTTCAAACGAAGATAGCATTGACGAAAAATTCAAGAAGTTGAATCAACTGACACAATTCTTTCGACAGTTGGAAGAAAACAACGTACAGTTGAAGGAGAGTTTTAAGATTGGAGTAGTAACATCAAGTTTGAAAAACTACAATAAATTAATTTCGACAATTGAAATTAATTCTTATTCAAGTTTAAAACAAACAATTCCATTTATTAAAAATTGGTTCAAACGAGAGGAAAATTCCAAAGAAAACGAAGAATGCAAGGATCAAAAGTACTCGAAGACTGTCAACGATTTCATCAGAGAATCAAAGAAGAACAAAAACGTTTTCGACAGGAATGGAAAGAAAAAGAAGATCGAAATCAACAAATGCGAAACAAAAGAGAAGAAACAGCAGGAAAAAATAGTGAAGGTGAACAAGCTGTTGAACATTGGGAATACCAAATCAGAAAACATCGAACCATGGTGTGGGTTAATGAACTCCAAAACATTAATCCTATGATTAAACGAAAAAGAAAAATCAAAGAGAGAAATGAAAAATCAAAAGTTTATTTATTTTATCGTGAATTTGAGCATGAATATGGAAAAATGAATGGACACTTTTATTGGAAAGCATTGAAACAAGAAGACATTTGGTCAAATGCTGAAGAAGAAGAATTAAAAATTAAACAAAAGTAACAAAATTTGTTCTCATTACCAAAGATCAGAATTCGTTTGCTATCATGTTGAAGTTTAAAAATAATCAAAGTAATCATATGTTTAGAAATGTATTTGAAATAAAATAAAAACGTACTACAACTAGCTACTGGTCCCCCAGGTGGTAAACTTTTGTTCAGTTTTCGAATCGTGTCGTGTAGCCTGTTCGGTGCTGTATAAGACAAATTTCAGGCCAAAATGAGCAAATCACAAACATGAGCTTCGGTTTGACAGGTAAAAGCAAATGATTTCTACCTTTTCTGCCTTTGAACATCAAGTATGGTCTTTTACGAACATTTTGGGTACTTACATGACCAAATCGAGTGAAGTTTTCACATATTTCTGGCCTCATATTCGATTTCAACTCCCAAAAAATCGACTTTTGACCAATAAATTCCTAAGTATAGGCTTTTTAGGGATGGTGTCTTGGCGTAAAGTTATTTTTTCTCGAAAATATGGGGAGTCTACCCAGACAAAAACTCTCAAAATTGACTTTTTAAGGTACCTCCCAAACAAAAGTTACGTTTTTCATGCATTTTTCTATGAAATTATCAATTTTTGTTCGGGAGGTACCTCAAAAATACACTTTTCGGATGAGTTTCTTAGAACAAAGTTATTTTTTTCGAGAAATATTGGGAATCCACTCACAGAGAAGCTCTTATAAATGATTTTTGATGAACTATTTTTTTGAGGTATATTTTTCGAAACTGGCTGAACATTCCGGATGAGGGACAACTTTTTTTTTGGACCGCTCTAGTCTACTCTTTTAAAAATCGCATAGATGTATGCGTAGATTTCAAACTATAGTTTTCCTAACATATTTCGATTTTTTTCAGAAAAAGTGTTTTTCAACAAAATTGGATTTTGAATTTCTGGGGTTTTAAATTCGGATTTTGTTTAGTTTCTCACGAAGAATTTTGTGGTGGTTTCAGTTTGAAGCTTCGATTGAGCATTTTGAAAAATTCACCCAAAAATGCTAGTTAATAAGATACCGATCTTATTAACATATTTTCGTTATTAACCTGGCAAATTTTTCAAAACGACTCATCATAAATGAAAACTTTCCTTTTTTTCTTTTTTTTTTCCACCATAAAATTCTTCATGAAAAACTGAACAAAATTCAATTCCAAAACCTCAAAATTTCAAAATCGAATTTTGTTAAATACACTTTTTCTGAAAAAAATCGAAATATGTTAGGAAAACTATATTTCAAACCGTGTATCATTTTAAATTTTATTCCAATAACAAATTATTATTCATCCTTTGGACACTCAATATCAATACATACCTGAATGTTTTTTCCTGGCTTTGATTTCTGTTGAATAGAAAAAAAATAACTATATAAAAATTATAGCATAAAATGAAGATTATATCAAATGAGTACAGAGAGCGCATATTTGTTGCTGAGCAGGCCTGAGCTGAGTTGAATTTGCTGAATCAGGCGCCTGAAGCGGTATTTTACCACACTTACGGTGGCTAGGTTTCATTTCTAGCTTAGATCCACCTTAATATCCATATATATATAAATCGATAAATCGGATTGTTCGTCCGTGCGTCTGTCGCGAGTGTTTGCCCCTTTTTTTAATTCATGGCTTTATTGTTATGCGTGCCGTTTGATTTCTCGCGGCCTCTAGAAGGTTTTTTTCATTTATTTCATTTTATTAACACCGCCAAAAAACTGGCTGAATAATTCGTTTTGCAGGAAAATGACTCTAAGATAAACGTGTCAAATGGACAAAATTTTGTCCGTCCGAAAAATCATTCGGATATGCGGACAATTGTCGGATGGACAGCTAAATTCGGACAAATTTTTTTTTGTCCGTGTCCGTTTGACACCTTTACACTCAGAGTCATGGAAAACCTGATGTTTTGATTTTTATTAATATTGGTTTTCGACTAGTCAAAAGAATAACCAAATTTATGAATAAACGATTGACCAAACATGAAAATATCTAATAAAAGCCGATTGTCAACGGTTCAAGATAATCTAACAACGCGTTTGAGAAAATATAGACTAACTGCGTTAAACATATTAATGTCGACCTCAATGACTGCAAAAGTCATCGTTCAATTTATCAAATAGGTGGTAAATTGAAGAGAAGTTTCACGTCTAATCTAAACAAGTCCCTGTTGCTAGTTTTGAATTCATAATTCAAGTCGAGACCGAAAGATATGACTAATTTGAAAATCTTATAAATGCAGTTTTGATTTTCAAATGAAATTTTCAAAAATTAGAAGAACATTTTCTTCATGTTTTTCGTTACTATGCTAGATATACAAGCTGATAGCCATGGATAATTTAATTCCTCTAGACCACGTAATAGCAGTACTTGAACAGTAATTGTATGTAAGCACTGTGGGCACCGTACATGCGATCAAATTTTTATTTCAAATCCTACTATAGGTATGCATTTTGATTATATTGATATTATTCATTCGATGAAAACAATCGAAATGGCACACAAAAAGTCATTATTTGGAGAAAAAAAAACAATAAGAACTCAAATGAGAAGACGTTCAGAAGGAAAAATTAAATATGATCTTCGTCTTGAAGTAATATATAAAACTGAATGTTCGTTTGTTTGTCTGTCTGTCCTAATTTTCGTTAATTTTATGATTGTTTTGTTAATTTATGTATATGTTAGAATCTTTGCGTTTTAAATAACAGATTTATATATTAGTTTGGTTCTTCGTAATTCATTTTTAGAAGGAGTGGAAAATTTTCGTCTGTTTTCTGTGACTTGATGAATAAATGTAATTTGAACCAATTGCTAATAAGAAGACAGATATCACGTATAAAATCAATTCCAGAAAGAGGATCAACTTTCCCAGAAAATCGCCTTTGGCTTATAAAAGATAATGACTTGATGTCTTCAGCAATGTTGTTGTACTTGACCTGCCCTACAACTTTGCTGAAACAGATATCACTTATCTTCTATCAGTTACGTGAAAAATGAGAAGGCGAATACTCGCATTTTCGCGGTTTCTCGCGTATTTCGCGGAGTTGATAAGAGATAAGCGATATGTGTCTTCAGCAAATTTGTAGAGCAAGTTGAGTACTACAACTTTGCCGAAGATACCAAGTCGCTATCTCTTATCACGGTCCAGTTTTCATACAAAATTCACTTAGGGCGCTGTGTTGTGCAGGAATGTGTTGCGAAAACAAGAAAAACAGTCATAGTGTTAAATTTGGATAAAGGACTCGGTTTTTTGCGAAAGTATGCTACGTTAGCAGCTTCGGTTGCGTTTGTCACCATTTAGCTCTGGTGAAAAGTGTGCATTTCGCATTGGTCAAAATGTTGATTGACGAAGACGAATTAATTGAATCTTTCATGAAATGACTTCGAATAATTGTTCTATTGGTTGTCGAAAAACGTTTGTTTCGTTTCATGTTCGTTTCATTTTGAATGTGCTGAGATATTTATTTGCGTCTGAACATCCAATTGATAATACAGTTGATGCAGTGCAATTATTGTTTTTGGATTTGCCGTACTTACTGCTAAACGTGGAAGCGGAAACCAATTTTGTACTTTGTTTGCGATAATCTAACGGCTTTCGTCCACTCCAATCCAAATCGTCACGGTTCGCCTCTATAAAAAAACAATACAATATTTGCTTCAACATATTTTAAACAGAAATAAGAAATAAAAACAACTTACTGTAAACATTGCAAAGTAACTCAAAAATATTATCCTTGCCGAATTGTACAGCTAAATGCAAAGGTGTATAGCCCTGTGGAGAGATGTATAGTTCAATGGTTTAAAATGTTCGTGTTTGCTCATTGGTGAATAAACTGAGAGGTAAGAGTATATTTTCAAGTTTTTACCGTTACATGAAATTGTACAATGTACATTGGTACTAACTTCGTTTATTTTATTTTTTTCTCCATGGGGGTCCAAAACTTTGGGATTTTTAATTCCAAAACCGATTCTGTTTTTATGTTTAATTATTATCTGTGACTAACTACAAATTTAGATTAAAACGTTATTACCAATACGATACTTGAACATTTTCATTTCCATACATTATGATGTATTGGTTATTGTGGTAGCATTGCTTTTAATACAGAAGTTAAGCTGATTTTTTTTATTTTTAGTGATCTGAACTTTATTGTACTCTGTATGCTATCTAATCCATCCATACATTGTGATGTAGTATATTTCTATTCGTGAGACGTAAAAGAATATATGTTTTTTTTCTCGATTTATATTTTTGAAAAGGAAAGTATGTTTTCTGTTGAGTCTATCTGCGTTAAAAGAAAGTATGTTGGCATCCCGTCTAGTCTCCGCGGTTTTTCACGGTTTCCGCGGAACTGATGAGAGATAACAACTTGGTGTCTTCAGCAAAGTTGTAGTACTCGAGGTCTTCTATTCTATTCATTGCTGAAGACAATTATCTCTTATCTCTTATCAGTTGCACGCAAATTGCGCACATAAAAAAGCAAATTTTATATAGAACTTTTTTTTCTTATAATTTTTCGCGCCTTCACTTTTGACCGAAAATTTTGGATACATTTTTTCTACCAAATAGTCCGAGCAGGGTTTTTCTTTTAGATTTTATATTAAAATGAGTTCCATCTGAACATGATACATGTGAATAGCTCTTCTAGCATAATAGTGAGGCAAATCTGTCTAACTTTTCAACTGCACATGCGGTTGATAGATCGTCAGAAATCATGGTAACACAATTGTTTTATTTTCTGTCTTGAAAAATGGTTTCGTCAAATAGCATGATGCCACAAATTTTGTGGATGTCACAAATGGAAAAAATAGCTGTCATTGTCGTGATTGACATGTATTTTATTACTTTATTTTACATTTTAATGCAACCTTTTTAGCACTACATGAAATGTAGAGCTACTAATCTTTTTTTTCTAGATACTTTTTGAGTGTTGAAACAAATTATGGTGAATTTGAATTTTATGCTCATATTTTTTATTTAATTTTAAACAGTGGCAGTAACGACAAATAAGTGCATAATATTTCAAAGCGCCAATCAAATTTTTATCAACAAATGTTGTTTAAAAATTACATTAATTTTTCGTATAATATTTTCTGAGTTACTTTGATGAAATACATTTCATGTAGTGCGCCAAAAAATAGTTTGTTGTGAAACAACAAAATAGATTTAAAAACTCAAGAACGCAGAGCGGAGCGAAGCGGGGCTCTGCGGTCTTGTTTATTCTTCCCTGGTATATATCTGATTTATGCATTTTAAAGCCAGTTGAAAAAAATAAATCATTTGTAGGGTTCCCCGAAGTTTACACATATATAGAACTACGATTGAATGAAATCAAAAGGGGTGATAAATGGTATACACCAAGCGGACGCCGCATGTTACTTTCACGCTTTGAAAATATGTGTTGTGAATAGAATATTAGATACATTTACCCACTTGTTATTTGTATATTAAATGGCTTTATCCCGATAACTCCCAAGATTTTTTTTATCTCTTTCTTCAATTTTGAAAATATTCTGGGGACATAATCTTTAAGATGTAAGGATCAAAACACTATTTTCACAAAGAAGATTTAAACTGAGTGTTCTGTCAAATTTGCGCACCAATACATCCAATTTCATGTCCATCGTATATGTATAGAAATTTCTATTAAACGTTCAACATCTATGCTGACTGACATTTGTGTACGCTAATCAAGCGACAAACAAACACGCACAAACACACACCAACAAGCGCATGACGATTGAACATTATTTCTGTTCTTACTCGTTTCGAGGCGATTGCTACATTCATATAGCAGCGTGTGAATGAAATGTAAACAGTCAACGTGCCGTTCTCTCCACTTATCGTAGCGGCACAAACATCTACTGTATTAAGACTCATAATAAAGCAAGCGTTTGTCTGTATGCGAGAACAAAGCTGAAGGGGCGACGAAGGCTCTAACGCACGACAAAGTAACTTTGACAAATGATTTATATATGTATTAGTGCGTTAAAAGTGACAGAACAGAAATCGGCATCTCAGTTTAAATGTAGTTTCGATTGAGGCCTTGGTTCGCGAAATATTGCCTGTTGTTGTTGTAATCAAGACTGCCGAATCGAAAAAAATATGAAAATTAATTTATTCCACAAAATTAAAAAGAAAAAAAAAAGTAAAAAAATATATTGAAATATTTCATTTGTTAGTGCTCTAAGAGTACTACGCTAAGGAAATTGTAGCTATTTCCAAAACAATAAATTGCAAAAATTGAAGCGAAATCCCTTTTTGGCTATTTTTGACTAAAAAAATCGGCACTTTTTCAAAATTCAAAATTCACTCAAATTTATGATGTCATATTTTTGAAATCTCCCGTGTAGTATAAAATATGTCTATTTTCTATTATATGTGCATTGGGTCAGTTTTTATTCACTTCTAAACGGAGGGACCTCTTCAGGACAATTCGCAATAACAAAAACAGTGAAATGGTACTATCGACAAAGGTGAGCAGCTTTGTTCCACCGTACCATTTTTTTCGCAGTTCGGAAGCGCGCGCGCTCATTCGGTCCTATACGCTCTCCTCTCCACCTCTGTGGGCACAACCATTTTTATTTTATTTCACTACGCGTAGAGTTAGAACCCACAAAAGGACTCATTTTGGGTCTAGTTCGTTATTGCATAACAAACTATAATTTGGGCGTTACATGAAATGTACTACATTACAATGTATGGATGGATTAGATAGATAGCAGATGGATTAAAAAATACACAGTACAATAAAGTTCAGGTCACGAAAAATAAAAAAAATCGTCTAAACTTCTGTATTAAATTCAATGCTTCCCAGAGCTGTTATAGGCACCCAATCGGTGCCGGCACTTACATTTTGAGTGCCGCACCTAGTACAATCACAAAAAATAAATTTCGATAGTTTATAATTTCATATGTGTCGCTGAGCATAAAAATGGGAATACAGATCTGTTACAGCA
>NW_022601467.1:23376394-23416947 GCF_009176505.1 Sitodiplosis mosellana | reverse complement strand
GAGCACCACAAAAATCACGACCTCGATAAATTTTGGGCCGGTCTAATGGGCACTGTGTGCCCAGAACCAACTTTGAAGTTTTAAAACTTAATTATTTCTTATCATAAATTAATAAAATAACTATGGTTCGATTCGTTGAACATTTGACTACAAAAATTAGGTTATTATACCCACATACGCGCACTAGCTTACCACATATGCGCGTAAACATGTGTGATGCGCTACACGTGAAATGGGTGCCTGAGTGCCCATATACATTTTTCGACAAATTGCGTATAAAATTTAATGTGGGAACTATGAAATATGTATCACTGGAAAGATCTTGAAAAGTACATGTAATTTGAGCTATAAAACATCAAAATCGATCATCATTTAACAAAATATGGGCATTTTATCAATTTTGGCTAAAAAATTCCAACGACCAAATATTGGCCAAATGCCGGCCTATTTTGAAGTCTTATATCAAAAATGGAATCTACTTTTCAAGACCTTTCTAGTGATATACATAACTTTTTGATCCAACCTGCTTGTATGTATATGTTTTGCCTTCATTCTTGTGAAGAGATCAACATTGCAATCTCCGCTTTATTAAAAAAATTCCAAAAAACTTGCTGTTGTCTTTCCTATTTCGATTTTTTATGACTTTTATCACATTTCAAAGTGATTTTCATACTTTTCCGATCAATAAATACTGAAATATTTACATTTAAAAATAAAAATTCAAGAAAAAACTGAAATTTCCCTTTAAAATGCATTATGGGCACTCAGGCACCGGTTTCACGAACAACGTTACAGTTACGCGAAAAAATGATAAGAAAAAATTCGCGGTTTTCGCGGTTTTCGCGGTTTCCGCGTAACTGATAAGAGATAACGACTTGATGTCTATGGCGAAGTTGTAGTACTCAAGCTGCTCTACAACTTTGCCGAAAACCATCTTGTTATCTCTTATCAGTTTCGCGGAATACGCGAGAAACCGCTGAAAACCGCGAAAAAAACGCGTTTTTTTCCCTCCGGTGATTGCGCGCTATAAGAGCCTGTGTATACAGGAATGCTGTTGCATAGCAGCGCCGCACGTTGTTTTCTGTCTTCTGCCTTGATTGTGTTATGCTCCATTATGCTCAAGATGACACAATACAATCATACAGTGCACACGTACACAATAGTTTCAAACACTTTGCCGTCGTCTGAAGTTATGGCGCTAGTTATGCAACATCATTCGGACTAGCACCGGACGGTTTTTTCTTATCATTTTTCATGGAACTGATAAGAGATAACGAGATGGTGTCTATGGCAAATTTGTAGCTCTGGTTGAGTACTATGATTTGCCACAGACCCCAAGTCGTTATCTCGTATCAGTTACGTGAAAAAATGATAAGAAAACATTCGCGTTTTTCACGGTTTTCTGCGGTTTCTCGCGTATTCCGCGAAACTGATAAGAGATAACGAGATGGTGTTTATACCAAAGTTGTAAAGCAGCTTAAGTACTACAGCTTTGCCACAAGCACCAAGTCTTTATCTCTTATCAGTTACGCGAAATGCCGCGAAAACCGTGAAAAACGCGAATTTTTTCTTATCATTTCTTAACTGATGAAAGATAACGACTTGGTGCCTGTTGTGAAGTTGTAGTACTTGAACAGAACTACAACTTTGCCATAGACATTATTTCGCTATCCCTTATCAGTTTTTCGGAATACGCGAGAAACCGCAGAAAAACGCGATTTTTTTCTTATCATTTCTTCGCGTAACTGATAAAAGATAACGACTTGGTGCCTGTTGTGAAGTTGTAGTACTTGACCAGAGCTACAACTTTGCAATAGACGCCATCTCGTTATCTCTTATCAGTTCCTTGAAAAATGAGGAACTATGAATTCGCATTTTTCACGTTTTCGCGGCTTTTCGCGTAACTGATAAGAGATAACGACTTGATGTCTACGGCGAAGTTGTAGTACATAAACTAGTCTACAACACTGCTACAGACACCAAGTCGATATCTCTTTTCATAGTCCAGTTATAATATAAAATAGCCATGGGGCCCTGTGGTCCCCAAAGAACAACAGCGTAACATGTTTTTCGGAAGGCTGTATTTTACACATACTCACACATATGCATATGTGTATATGTCATTCGTGTAGAGAAATGTTCAATCTATACAATGAGACTTAACTCCGGTTGGTTTATGCACTGTTTAGTACTTTTATTCACCTTTAAATTTCGCTTGGGGCCCTGGATTCCCCAAAAACCGTCATAGTGTTAAACACGATTGTATCGAAAGACTCGAAGAATGAGACATAAATTATTTTTTTTGTATGGAGAGCACACAACACACATAATTTTATTGCACAATTCGTTTTGTTTACACGCAAGACAGCTGAAATAATTTTGACGCTCTCACTCTCTCCTTTTCATTCTCTCCTTCTCTCCTGGTCTACTCTTCACTGTCGTTTTCAATATATTTCCGCATTTCTTGAAAAATTCCAATACTTAATACTATATTACCTAATTTTGCATACATTTCAATCTAACATAAAAAATCAAATGCCTCACAAAGTAAAATCGAATGTTATGAATACTGCAAAAAATGATTATGCGCATCAGGTAATTTCAAGGGAAATTTAATTCGTGGATAATTCTGATAAAATTTAGCAAATGTTTGAATGTCCGATTTGCATTTCTTAGCGTGCAATTCTTGCGCAATCGGCAAATTACACAAATTTGCATTTAATTTAATACCTCTGTTTGAGTTGTTGCTAGTCCACACTCTAACTAAAAATTCAGAAATTTACCATTTCTTCCACTACTGGTAAGTGAACGAATAATATTGAAGTGGACCAAGATTGTTGGGGAAAATTTCAATGGATAATGGGTTACAGTGGTTGCTAATGAGTTAATGATGATTTTTTTCGGCTGCTCAAACTTGATAATTGAATTGATTATATATGCGGTAAATATTATGATTGGCAATGCTTCTATTTGGGGTCCTCTACTTATAATAACCTTAGCCCGTGACACGATATTTTGAGTCGTTGAGGATATAGTATATTATATACTGAATATATAAATATGTATGCTTTGGAGTGACCGATGCAGTGAAATTAATAATAATTATAATAGTAAAAATAATACATGTTGCAACTGTCCACACTGAAAAGCATGCCACTTCTGTGTATCAGTTTCCATGTGGAATAAACTCATGGTTGTCGCAAAATTTAACATACAGAGTGCAACACAGTACCGATCATATTCTAATTACGTTTTCCTGGCGTAAGACCTACCTAAAATATAGGAAGTAATAATAAACAATAAACAGCGTGCGCGTCAATAATACTCGATTAGGCCGGTCAAATTTTGCGGTATAAATTCTCTCCAGACAGACGTTGGTGCCTGTGACAAATGGAAATTCTGTTGGGAATGTCCGAGATCTCATTTCGACCGAACAAAAATCGAATAAAAATTTTTAAATCTGATCGTACTTGGTCAGGCACTCTTTTCATACTTAAAAAAGAAGAATAAAGAATTTTCGAAGAATAAATATGATTGTGCCGCTTGACTATAAGTAGGTTTATATCTATTTATAAATATGTATTTAACAAAATTATTCATTTTTGTCAAGGATCATAAACAAGTGTAGAATTTTTTTTGCATCGGACTGGCCAATCTCCATCGTGGTAATATAACTGAGCTAAAAATTTGAAGATTTTTTTTCACAAAATAATTAAAATCAAATCTTTTTTATATTACGGAATGCTTTCCACAGATCCACACATTACTATATTTACTTGATGATAATAATTATTATTTTTCGATTAAAAAGCGTTCAATGTGGCAGTTTCTTATACTGTTTGTGTTTTATTTGTTTGCTGTTCCAGTTTCGAATTAATCGACAAAATAATTATGGTTCTGGGTACCCTTAATAAAGCGATAACTGAATCATATTAGTGACTTGAAATGAAACAGGTAATTATAAACACATTGGTCATTTGAAGCTCCTGCTTTCAAGCAGCAATTTTCCTAAGGCCTCTTCGCGCCGATTACCGTTGCATTGTAAATGTATATAGCAAAATTACTTGGGTAGTCAAAATTATCGAACTAAGGTTAAATTATTCATCCACTCATGACCTGTATTAGATACTTTCGATTGTTTACTGATTATTTATGATAACAATCTGATTATAATGAAAATGACGATGATGACGACATGAAATGAATCAACCAATATTTGTTTTTGTTTTCTCCTATAGTTTGCGTTTCTATAATTCACCTCAATTATGATAAATAATAAATAATACTGGTAGTTAAGTTATCATTTGTAATCTAAATATAATATGAGTTTATTCATATCCGTTCTGTGAGTTCTAAAATATTCTGTGGTTACCTGAATAAAACTGTCTTTCAGATTTAGGAATTTATGCACAACACATAGCAATGATACTATACTGTTTATCTTGTGATATTTTCAGATTGTTCACTATATGTAATATTTAAATATTTAAATTGGTAATTTTGATAAATCCAGCCATCGAGTTGGTAGTTCAATAGTCTGACCAAAAGTTCTAACCAAATATTGAAACATATTCGTAAATGAAATATTCTGCTATCAAATCAATTTGTAGCCCTAATTGTATAAAAAATCAGCGTTTTTTCATGAATCCGTATGATTTATTTTTTCTGTAAAAACGAATGCTTACCGTTGTGGGATCCTGAAAATAGAAGAAAGTAATTCTGAATTAATCAAGATGACACACATTAACGTTAAATCTTAATAATAATCTATCTCAATAAATAAATCCCAAAAACTGATTAAATTTAGTTTTTCCAATCCAGTTCATCCAGTTCAACTGCCAAGAGATAACAACATATTATTCTGAGCAGATTTGTAGCATAATAGATCGCTAAAGAGAAAAGAATTCTGTAATAATTAATGGTCTTTATACAGTGTTGCGATTGATATTCACACTTCTCGAAGCAAAAATAGCATTAGCGTATGCAATAAAATTCTATGATTTAAATTGTTCATGTTCATGTTTTTGTTCATGTCCAAAGAGAATGAACTGAAGAGAATGGTAAGAGCATATTTTCAAATTCATTTCTTCTGATTTTTAACGATTACGTTTTAAATTGTCCAGAGATGGCAGGCAAAACTAATGTCGTGCATATTCCCGCTATTGGTTTTGGTTCATTTTGAAGTTTGTTATTGTGAACAAACCGCCGTTCACAATTTCACCATGTCATGAAATATGAAACTTTGCTTCGTTCGACTAAATTCAGATTGAACAGCCAGCAACTTAAATCAAAAGATAAAGGGTAACGCATTTGGATTGTTATCATTGTGACATCGAACGAGTGATCGAACCAAACAATGCCACCGTGTGAATGTGATTTTTGAAATCAACAATCCATCGATTGTTGTGTGTTTTCTTGTTGTTTAAGTTTTGATTCGTAGCCTGTGGAAGAAACCTGCTGTCGAAATATAGTGAGCGTTTCGATATTTTATCACGGTGTGCGGTGTTTGTGTCACAACCAAATTCAGCATTGATGTGTCAAATCAAAGCCGGTTGATTCATTTTCGTTCGAACATTTGAAAAGGCAAGTGCAATTTATTGTGAATATTGTTCGATTTACAGTGATTGTTTTTTTTTTTTGTTCGAACTGTGTAATTTATTCAATGTCTGGTGAAATTTGTACACAATTTCTTATTAATTTTTCTCATTTTTTTTCTTTTCGGTGTTTAGACGTGAATCTCATAAGTAATTTTTTTGTGTTTTCATTCTATTTTTCAGGGTTCAATAATGGGCAGAAAAAGACGGGCAGCGGCACCCGTGCCAGCGGGCCCAAGGAAGAGGTGGAAGAAAAATGTTACCGTCGATGCTGAAAAAAGAAAGAGAAAGAAAAAATGGGTCCAATCATGTGTATCAAACTGGCGTTAGCGACTCTGGTTCGGCCGAAATATCACCAAGCTGTCACGAAGTGGATAGCTGAAAAGTCGTTGCAGTCGACGACAATTTGCGAGTTGGCGTCACTCCTGTTCCTTCAAAAGGCAAACGAGGCGCTAGATAACGATGACTACGCATTTTTCAACGACTTGAACGGAAACGATGTCGTAAAAGACTGTGTTTACGGGGTCACGATACGGCATAAAGAGACACGTCAAATGGTGCCATCATTCCGTGAGGCAGTCGAGGGACTGGATGCAGATAACGATTTTCCTTGGCCGAATAACAACTATTTCACCAACCAGACAAAGTATCTCTACGGTATCCTTGCTCGAAATGTCGATACAAATCTCAATACGCATGCTGGCAAACGGTTGTTCGAGTTTTTGAAGATGCGTGCGTGGCAGTTTGATGTGGTGTCAGATGGCAGTTGCGTATTGAATGAATACGACATTAACAGTTCAGTCAACTGGGCTATTCGACGGTACGACTCGACACGAAACATTGCTGACAGACTGCACCGACGAAATCTTCTATTGGGGTTTGTGCGGCAAATCGATGACCCGCCAAATAATCAACGAATAATCGATGACAATATTGGCAAATACACATCTGACCATTATTTCCAGTCACTGCCATTGTGGCTGCGTATGCAAAGAGAAATCGATGATTTTCACCAATGGGCTGAAACCAATCAAATCGAAGTGCCAGTAATCAAGAATTTGAAAGTGATACCGATCTGCTCGCACATGCGGAAATGTGTAGAAATGGATACTGAAATCCTCTACAGTATGATGGCCGAATTGCGATTGCTTCCAAGAGTGAATGGTGTTCAAGCCGATAGTGGCTATGTCTATGCGAACCAAGAATATTTTTGTAATAAAATTATAAGATTTATTGCGATGATGTTTTGGCCTGAGTACAGTACAAGGTGCCAAAGTCGCAATTAGAACGTTTGGTAAGTGATGGAATCGTTAAAAAACGGCACGAAAATGGTGATTTCATCTACGAGCTCGCAATAGACCCAGGCATGAAGACATGGAACGCCACGGTCCGAAGAACCATTAAAACCAATAAAGAGGTATTACAATCATACAATGGTATTCATTGTTTGATTTTCTATTGTTAATATTCTTCTCCTTTTTTTCTTTCAACAAAAGATGAACTTCAAAATATCGAGCACGAAGTATCATTATCTGACCAAACAAGGTGTGCGCGATAGGAAAGCGGAGAAATGGACATGGAATTTCAAGATGTTTGAACGGAACGATCGGGAGGACCGGACTCGATACGCACGAATGCCGTCGCCAAAAGGCAGTAATTGGAGAGATAACATCACTCATCGCTTGCGAATTTTGAAGAAAGCCAAACAGGCGTACACCACCGAAAAAGACCCCCGTTTACGTTTTGACAAGTATCGATTCGACTAAGCGACAAAATTACCGCGTTGCTGGTGAGAATTTGCAATTGATTTTTTTTCTCTTTCAAATACATCACTAGAGAATATTCTTATTGTTTTCTCAACAGACAAATCGCCAACAGAGTCTCATTCAGATTGAATTTGTGGACATCGCGTCCAATTCGCCGATCAAAATAAAGAAACAAGTTCGAGCACCAGGCACTCGTAAATTGGCGAGAAGTTTCAAGAAAATGGAGGGAAATGTAATACGATGGGTCCATGAAAGCAAGATGTTTCGCACCATTTCCGTTGAGTACTTTGAACGATCGCTTCAAAAAGTGTGAATGGTGTTGTAGAGAGATAGATCCAGATGCCTGGCCACCAACCTTGCAGTTACCACCGAGAATTCTGACGTTGAAGCACAAGCGAAATTTGCGATTAGAGCGACGAGCGATGCGCGATGAAGCAGAGCAGAATCCAAATCAAGCCGATGGTTTTGTGTCTAAGGTGATTGAATACCATAAAAACTGGCAACAAAATGCGACGAACGATGCGGACGAGTATGCTGAAGGGCGCAGAGGTGTTATCAACCTCGGCGGAGGAATCATCGAGTTGACTGAAGATTATGATCCCGACGAGCAACTGTACTTCTCATATCTGAGTACTATTTGTCATCGTGACATTTCGGCTGCAAAGCTGATTTTGTACAAAGGTATGCTAATCATTGAATTGAAATTGGAATTTGAATTGGTATTTGAACGATGTAGTGAAATTGTGAAAATAATGCTGTTGTTTTTGTGTGTGTTTTTCTTTCTCTTTGCAGGACATTGTCAAATATTCTGTTATGACCTGCATCGTGTGTTCACCGACCCACAAATCGAGTATCCGCGATAATAAGATTGAGAATAAAGAATAAAAATTAGATTTGAAAAAAATAAATTAATGTAACAGTATGGTAACGACAGCTGGTGGACGTCTTAGTGTCCCAGCAATCATCGAAAAGGATTAATAACGTACATAGATTGTCTCATGTCTGATGGGCTTCTATGTGATATAATAACACCTTTATCGATGGCTATCTGTATTCTATATAGTCTCTATAGTATATGGATAGAGTACAGGATAATTCCTGTAGGTAAGTATCACTATTTATTAAAATATTGAATATTGATTCATAATCGTTTTTATATCATTCTAATTGATTTGTTTTTACTGTTCTTTTTCTACTTCCATTGTGACGTTAAAAATGACTGAAACTACACCCAAATGCGGGCCCAAATTCAACCGTTTACATACGCAATAATAATGGATGTATTTGCGTTAACAATTGCTTCTTGGGTTGTAGCATAATAGATCTATAAATTTACAAATTTGATGAAGAGATTCCTCATTATCTCTGAGCAGTTACACACAATCCTCGAAGTGAAAAAAGGGAAATCACCTTGACTTTTAGCTAGTACATAAAACAAAAAAG
This sequence comes from Sitodiplosis mosellana, assembly GCF_009176505.1. Classification (NCBI taxonomy): domain Eukaryota; kingdom Metazoa; phylum Arthropoda; class Insecta; order Diptera; family Cecidomyiidae; genus Sitodiplosis; species Sitodiplosis mosellana. Next base: position 23,408,144 of record NW_022601467.1, on the reverse strand, counting down.
GTTGTTTACTAACATCTGACAGTTTTTGACAGACTTTTGACAGTTGTGTACTACTAGCATTGTATGGAAAGTCTTTTATTCTTGTATTGACGAATTTGACATTGATTCTGACATTGTGTTTGTTGCTATTTGCTGCAATTGCTAGCACCAGTTAGCGACAGCGATGAGAAAGCCCAGCGTTGCATATTTCACTCTGAGTCTGTCTGTTAAACTATTTCTTTTCGAGTTAAATGTGGAATATTTCAGTGGACGACTTCCACCGGAAATATTAGTTATTTTAATATGTCTTGAAGTGCATTACAGTAGGACTGAAATTTACAAATGACATATTCAAGAGTTGTTCCTTCTTCTTCAACATTTCGTGCAAAAAGCAATCTTAGCATTCACATTTTGTAATATACACTTAGTGTGTTTCCGTTCAATATTATTCCAACGCCCAAGCAAAGAAGTAAAAAAACGATAAAAAAAAGTTTGTCCTGAGGCAAACAGGCCATAACAACACCAAATCTTAAAGCCATTCAATTCTCACAAAAGGCCATGGAAATTTCAGAATGAAGACAGGCTTTTCTAAAATTCAAGCTTGTTATTTCTTTTCCTATTTTTTTATTTCTTGCATTCTATACAGCGATTTGGAAGACAAATCTGCTTTATGTTCATTTTCTGATTTTTAATAGTTTTGTCCAGAAAAAACGGAGTTTCGACTTTATTTGTTGATAATGTCCTACAGTATATGGCTTCACCTGCGAAATATTTGTTTGCGTTTAATTTTCGGTTTTGAATTGTAAGAAACGATTCGTCAGAGTTCAAATTGATGCAAAAAAGTAGGCATTCAAACTATTTCATTTGAAAATTTTCCCAGAACTTTCTACGAAAAATTAACTCTTTAGTGTTATTAAAATTAACCGCCTTTAGACGGGCAACATATGAACGCCTGTATAACGTGAACCGTACGTCGGATCATAGTGCTTCAAAAGTCTTTTTTCAATATGTCCTATATTATTTGTCTTTTTTCACTAATAGTCTACATCAAACGGTTGTTGTGAAACAAGAATGTGCGCAAAAACGAAAATTTGACAAAATAAATTATTTCCTTTCAAAATTAAACATATTTTCGACACTTTTAGACAATGGATTTTATTGTTCTCTGATTTATGTCCATCACATTTCCTGACTAAACCATGAGGAATCTAGGATTATGATTTTTTTTTTAAATTAATGCACTAGAGAGATAATATTGCAAATAAAAAATGATGATTTATCTATCAATTTGGTGTAAATGATAAATCTTTGCAATTGTCTTATGAACGCAATAACAGAAAAAAAAACCTTTGAGATAATTATTATTATGGAAACTGGGTTAAATAAATGTTCATGAAGACAAAAATATGAAAAACAATTTGAATCAATGTAAGTTATACAACGAAATCAATCAATATTTCATCAATACTCAACAAGGATTTTCAATAAATTGGAGAGTCTACATTAGCCTAACTTGATATTACGGGCAAACTATCTGTATATGTATTGTTCTAAATTTATTTGTTTTACATTTCTTGTGTACTTTAAAATCGTTGTGTTGAAAATTGCAGCCAAAACATACGGCTTGAAAGACTTGCGCAACAAGTAAATGCACTTACAAGCGTATTATGTTCCAAAGTAAAAACTGCGAAAGCGACGAACATAAAACGAATAACAGCATTTTCTTTCAACTTGTTTTTATTTGGCTGTTTCATTGAGCTCTGATTGTTGCCGAAGTCAATGATAATTCCATTCATCAGCATGAAAAAAAGGTCAGAATAAAAGAAGAGACGTACGAGAAAAATATATAGTGTAATAATATACAGTAGATATCATGATACAATGGACACTCATTCCACTGATTACGGAATGGAACATGGTAAAAGATGAGAAGCAGTAAAAAGGTGAAGAAACTAAACAATAATCGGAAATAAAGGAAACCAGCCGAATTGCTGAGCTGCAACATTGTCCAGTCCGAGGTTCTAGGTACTTATGGCAAGGAAAGAAGCTTTCGCATAAGTCGTTATTGGAAAACTCCATGCGAATTTTATGAAGTGAAATACAAAAAAAGTAAAAAAGCAAATGAGACAAGAAATTTTTTGTATGCTTCTCCCAAAAAGCAAAAAAGGAACATACAAATGTACCATTTGCTTGAAAACAAAATTTCCATGGCAATATAAATAACATGGATCACATATAAGTATTTCACATTCACATTCATCGACACAGGATGAAATACACATCGACAATGACTGAAATGTTGCATTCTGTAGTTGTTCATGCTTTTTATAGTACGAAGGAGTTTCCAAGTCCAGCAACACGCTTCTTCCGATATTATTTTCATTCACCTTTTAAATATCGAGAGATTATTGTATACAATCTTTGAAAATTGCTACACGTTCAGCGCTCGATTTTATTTTGCTACGGTGTGAATTCATACAATGCATATTAGTAAATTAGTCGAAGGAAATCGCTTGAATCGAATACAATCATGGAGAAAAAACGTAATCTACATTCCATTTGTTCACAACGATGTGTTGTGGAGAATATTTGCAACGGACACCAGTTGACACAAATGTCTGCATTTTGTTGCATGTTTTAACCTTATAAACACAAATTTAAGAAGAGTGTATTATTGCTGCATTTGATATCAAAGAGTCCCAAATAGTAAGATAAAATTCCTTAATCATTTCTCGAAAATTTAACGAATTCCATATTATTATTGTAACCGTTGTATCTAATGACACCTGAGCTCATTCTAATTCAACATTTTTTGTCATATAAAAATGACATAAAGAAACCCTTTGACATTAATGTCATCATTATTCGTTATGAATGTTTTTATTTTATTTTGCTGCATGTCACTCAATTGTTTATCTGTTTCCACATGTTTAATTAACTACAATTTGTTATGTAAATGAAAAAAATAATATTTTTATGTGGTATTCACTCATGTTGTATTCACTCAAAATAATTGAGTCGTTTCGGGAAAAATTTTGTAGCCTTTTAAAATCAATGACTTTCATTCTTTTTTCGTCATGTGGATTATTAGCAATGGAAAAGTCGTTATGAAACTGGATGTTAATTGGTTTCAGTTTGTCGATATGTTGCACGATAAATAGTACAGTCTTTAATATGCGTATGGAATTATTTGAAATGATATGGCGATAAAGTCGTTGAAGTGGTATGACGAGGCATGAATTGAAACTGATCCCTGCATACGATCTATTTTAAGCATTCAAAGGTAATGTTGAATATGATGGATCATACATTTATTCATATTTATATTTATTTTGACAATAAGTTTCATAATATTTGCATATGCATAGTCTTTAATGCTTTTCACTCAATCGAGTTTTCTTATTGAATTTTGCTGGTTCAGAGAAAATAAATTTTTCTAAAATTCAACAAATGATTAATTAAATTATTTTCCTGTTAAATATGTTAAATACGTAATTATATTTGAATATAGCAACACACACACAACTCTTTTTTACATTGTAAATAAATTTACATTAATTCAATTTTAATTCAAAAGAAATGGAAGGGTGAAATCTGAATAAAATTCAAAACTTCTCCTCAATTTTTGATTTACTGAAAAACAGAAATAATTCTACATCCAAGCCCACGCAATCGGACGATTGAAAATTGAACAGAAAATTAAGTCAAGTTAGATTTATGATGGGCTTAGTTATAAGAATTCAAACGCCTCTTCACATTTTCAAATTTCTTATCGAAAATTGGTTTTTCAATCGTTTTTTTAAACATGAGTATATTAATGTGTTTGACAGATTAGTTGCCTTAAGATCGTCCTTCTTGTTTCACAAAGAATTGTTGCAATAAGCTGAATTTATCAGAAAATCTATTAAGACGTTTTTTAAAAATAAATCCAAACGGTTTATAATCAAATGATATCATTTGTTCACTAGATTGCAATATTACATTTATACACAGTAAACACAATGATTCTGGCAATGTTGAGATTTCACACTTGGCTCCGTTTTAGTACCATTTGCTAAAAAAAGAGAGTTGCGGTTCTAAAGTTAGAACCAACGTGTTTGGTGTGTGTATATATAAAACAGAATGTTCGTCTGTGTGTGCGTATGTCGCGAGTGTTTGTCCCTATCTTTCATTAATAGCTCTATCGTTATAGATGAATATTCAAATCTTCTAAAATTTGCCGAAATGACTTCGGGTAGGGTGATTTCAATTGTAGAATTTATGTAGTTTAATGTAGTATTTTTACTTTTTCATGTAGGAACAATTTTTTTGAGTAATCGGCTATTGAAAAACTGCTATAAAATGGAACAACTCAAATCTTGGTAAAAAAAAACGTATTTTCCACAAATCGAATTTTTTTCGAATGAAGAATGGTTCCAAAAAATTGTAGATAAATTTTAGAATATGCCTTTTCTAGTGCGCGATTTGTTTAGAACTAATAGAGACAGCGCCTTCATCGAGAGTCATTAGATTTCCGCAATTTTCATTGAACATCCTTTTATTGCAAAAACCAATTAACGACTCGGAATAACTTTAAACAAAATCTCGGAATTGTATCGCCGAATTCCGGCACTGTAAAAATAATCACACAGTTTCAAGTTGGATAGTTTATGCACCAAAGAACATTTCGAAGTAAACTAGTTTATATGTCTGACTATAACATAAATACGAAGAAGGTTCACCACAGAATCTGTTAGCTTACAATTCGTTGGATTCATCTTCTGCAGTCTTATCACAGCAACAAAATCGCTCACTTACAAATCACATTCAAACAAAATAAATTTTCTTGTTGTTCTCGTAACCGTTTACTTCAGTTTTTTTTATATTCGATTCGCATCATAATTCGTTGTCTTTTTTCAATCTGTCAAACTCCATTTAATGCAATCGTATTTTTTTATCTTTTTTATCTGGATTTCATGTCATTGTTTCTTTGTTTTCTTCCAGTTTCTTTGGATGTACACTACACGTCAAAAGTTTGGATTCGCTGGCACATAACGGCGGTCTACAGTATTGCATTTAAGGCTATTTACTGGACAGAAAATATTCTCAATGCGATATCAACCAGTGATGGAAATGCTTACGCCACTGTAGTCCATCCACTGGCCCATGCGAAAGAAGGAAGTAAGCGTAAGTCAACCATAAGCAAAGAATGCGTTTAGCGTCTTAAGCAAAAGTGGACAATTGTCTAGCTTATTTAACAACACTGATATCAACAAAATGTCGCACCTCTGCTGACTAAAGTGCTTGATTCGTTTAACTCTAGTGTAAGGTTAAAAAATTTGATCCAAATGGTCCATTGTGCATTTTCCCAATAAATTCCATGGGAATAAAAAATATTTTCGTAAAAATGTGTAAAGAGGACAAAAACTATGTTCTAAAATTATTTAAATTGAATAAATACTTTCTTTGGAATCTGCGTTTTTTAGACGTAGTTTGACGTGTTGAGACGTTAGAAATTCCCAAGATGAAAAAGTTTGGCCTATATACCCAAAGCGACTGTAAATAGTATATTAATTTGTTTTCATGCATAAAATAAAAAAAATCAAATCTGAAAATAAAGTTTGGAGATTCAGTTTCGCTTGAATTCATAGATCCACACTTTTGTCGCATAGTGTATGTTTTTCAACCGTATCTTGCTTTTGTCCCTTCTTTTGCTGACAAAAGGTTGACCCTGAGCCTGAAATACATCAAAATGCATGCATGCATTCCAGCTAACGTTTCGCTCGGGTATGCAAGTGTGCTACCGTATCGTGTATAAACCGATTGTAAAAATGATATAAATATGACAAAATGAAACAGTACTTTTTTTTTACCGCCAGCTTTGAAAAGCGGCATCGAAACCAGAATGAATGAAAAATAAATTCGATAAATAAACGAATACAATTTATTTTTTCATTCGCTTTTCTGTGTGAATGTCAAAGTGAGATGAAAAGAAAATAAGTACACAGTCACAGATGACAATCTTCAAATAATAATAACCGCATCAAGGTAGGTACCAGCCGGTGGAAATTAAAATAAAAATTATCATCACTTGTGACAAAGTCCAACGAATGTCCATTAACAAGAATGTCTGAAGTTGATAAATATTGATGATATAAATTACTTTTTGAATTACTCAGTATGATGCTGCTTTTTATACGCATAATTAACAACAGTATGAATAAATGAAAGTAATTATAAAATCATAAAAAATGTACGAAAATGGAAACAAAATCAATCCAATTAAAAACATATTTGCAAAAAAACTCAAACAAATTTTTGGTGTACAACGTTTTTTTCTTCGATAATTTTTTCTCGAAAGTTTGTCAAAAATAAAAATGTGAAATTCCATAAGTTTGATATGTTTAAATAATAGACGATGATATCTCACATACATTCCATAAAAACATTTGATTATATTGAGTAGATTCATTTTTCATTGGTGCATGCAAACTCAAACCCGATTACGACAATTGCGTATGAACAATATTATGAAGTACAAATTACGTTTTGTACATTTTCTAATAAAATCAAGTGTTGAGGACAAATGTAAAAACAAGATCGTTTTCGATAGTTTCATTGATAAAATTTACTTTATTGATTCACAATCATAACAAAATATTTTCTGTGCACTTCATGAAATATGTTTTCAATCGAAGTGATTTTGCAATCAAAGTACAGTGTGTACTTGTATTATTTTTACATTGAAAAGCGCTGCACGCATCTCAACATTCATAATAATACAAACTTGATATGAGTAGAGATGCCTTATGAAAAATGGCAGAGTTTGTTATTCCTACATTATTAATTCATTCTTTCAATTATTAAAATTCGTTCCTTTGAAAACACTATGCCATAAAACCATAACACCGATAAAGCTGCTATTAAGTTGAATTACCATTCCGCAACTTTATTTATCTCTTTTTTGCTCTAAGTTTTTTTCCGTCTCAGTTATGGCTAAAGATCTCATAAGTTGTTCTTTCATTCTATGGGTGTTATATGTGTGTTTGAAAATGTTTTTCATACAAAATACTTTCTCCACTTTGAACCGCTTTAACAAAAATACAGTGTCCAAAACAGTAACTTCATATAGAAAAAAGCAATTTGTATCGATAGAAAAATACATGAGACGTTTTTATTCTGAGCTATTTCCACTTTTACTAAATACTCTTGTATGAAACCTCCAAATAATATTGAACAATGAAAGCCAATATGAGGGGTAGTTAATTTAAACTTTTTAACTTAGCTGACGACATAATCTTGAATAGCTGTTTATAACGCTAGAAGCTATAGTGCAAGAAAGAAAGAGACAAGAGGAAATATCGCTTACATCCAATTCATTCGAATTATACAGGTTAAGAATAAGCTAGATTCTTAAGTAAACAATTTGTATTATCAAACAATTCCCTACCGTTGTCGTCTCAATGGAAATGGAAAATACAATTAGGCTGAACTAATAAGCTGTGGCACGTATTCACTGTGTCTTCCACATGTGCATGCGGATGCCAAGTGTATTTGTGAATGAAATTGTTATCATTTATCTAATATAGGATGAAATAAAAAATGCTACCTAGAATGAAAGAGCTGAAAAACCATGAGGTCAATAATATTAAATCGATAGCAAACCACGAATCACCTCACGAAGCCTGAATATAAGAACATGCACAAATTTTATTTACACAATTATTTGACTTTGCGATATAGATGCAACTCCGAAGTAAGACTGGAATGGAAATATTACCTGAAGCTCACAGGCTACGATATTGATTCAGATATGAGATTCTGATTTCATTGTCCACACCGTCGCCGAGATGCTCTATAAATTTAGGTTGGTCTCTTTGTTAGATGAAATTTGTTCTTATTCTCCATAAGAGAAGTACGTATGAAAGAGTATGGCTTTCGACATTATGCATATATTAGCTGCAACGTGAAGATCAAGTTGTTTCACTGTCTGCACGCTCTTTAACAATTGTTGCATTTTATTTTGTTCGGTCAAATAATCGTGCAACTTCGTTTCACATACCCATTTGGCTTCCAGTCTCGTGCAAAACCGAAATATTGTGAACATCTACTCATTTCAATTTTGATATCGTGAGCATTTTCTGGGGATTATTTGTTTTCGAAACTGTATTAGGATTAATTAAACTACCACACAAGATGGAATGCATGGAAGATACATGTAGGTAACATTACCATAGCCTGTTTACTGTTTATATCAGCAATGACTCTCATTACCTTATTCGAAATCGAGCGTTCAACTTTTCTACTTCGATAGCATTTAGAAATAACATTCCTATCGTTGAGAGTCAAATTAGATTAGGTTTTTTATGCAATTTGCAAAAATGGAGATAAGAAAAATAAACAGGGCGTGTAGATGATTTGTTTTGACTGCATTCACATATCATGATAAGAAGTGCACTTCTTCATATGTTATATATATTAATATGGTTGAATTTGATAGGGTAGTATATTTTTTAAATTATTTAGTGAAAAAGTAATATTCCACCAGTTTTTGCGACCTAAATTTCACTGACGATATGCAACAAATAGTAGTGTTCTGAAAAATTGAAGGTTTTGTAAGACTCTACACCATTGCAGAGGTCAACAGTTCAATATCTATGAAAATAAATAAGAAATTTTCTCATTTGTGTCGCTGAGCAAAAAAATGGGAATACAGATCTGTTATATCAAGAACCGAACATGAAAAATTATTTCGTAAAAACGCAACATGAATCTCCAGTCGGCATGAATGTAACATGAGCTGCGGTCACTACAGTATACTTATGACGCGCTTCAGTGTGGCGCAAATTCATGTTGCGTTTTTACGAAATAATTTTCCATGTTACGTTCTTTCGCATATTGCGACTTTGCTATATTTCTTTGATTGTTCTGTTCATGTTGCATTTTTCAGTTTGATTTCATTCATTCATTTACCAAAGTGATTTCGATGTGCCGATAACACCAATGGATTTTGCACACAAAATACTATATTAGAATCCAAAAAAAATTGTTTAACTTTTTTCTCGATTTTCGGCTGTGTTGCGACCGTGTACATGTGAAGTTTCTATGAAAACGTCGGAGCGCCGGTGAAATAACATTGGTTTACATGGTAAAATGTTCGGTTCTTGATATAACAGATCTGTATTCCCATTTTTATGCTCAGCGACACATTTGTATATATCCGTTTGAATACTCTTATTTTTTCAATACAAAGTCAGATAAAAATTCATCCACAAAAACCATAATTTTTACATAGGCTTCTCCAACTCTCACCGATAAATTCGATCGACAAAATGCAGGAGTTTGTGTATTGCTTTTTTCCGAAGCAGTTTTAATAAAGTTATTTCGATATCTTAAACTTCCATGAACAAATTCATTTCATATGCAAGGAAAAGTATTATAAGTTTGAAATGACAACACTTCAATAATAATTTGAGAGTGGAGACAAAGTATTGTAACATCAACCGGAATTTGAACCAAATAATAAAATGAACTTGGTTTTTAGGCGAAAGTATTAATCCTTTAAAGCATATGTGAACGATTTTAAAACTTCTTGTTAGTCGGTTGTAAATTTTAATTGCTGCATTTCAAACCAATGAGATGAGATATCCAGAATAAAATTCAACATTCATATCGAATATTTCAAAACCGTGCATTAATTCAGTGACATGTTGAATTATTTTGGTGTAAAATAAAATTACCAACATTATAAACTTCACACACTTCAGTGAAAGACTCTTCAATCCGTCGTCTCTGCAGGTATATCATGAACCAATAAAAGCTATAACATACTTCTGCACAAAATTCTATCTCTACAAAAACAACATTTTTTTCTATTGGGTCCGAAAATCTCATTTTTTGGTTTCTTTCAACGGTATTTTCCACTACTAAAAGCTTTTTTAATACTGGACTTATCTTATGGAAAAAATTATTATTATGGTAAATTAAAACGTGTATTCGTTTTCCCCAAAAACATACAGAAATATAGAAACCGGTTACAGCCGACTTCTGCTCCTTGGTGTGTGATTTTCTCACATTCAATTTGAAAATAAAGTCAAGAGATTCACCCAAGAAGCGCTGAGAATTTTTTGGAACTCTTATTACCACAAAACATGAGTAATTAGACGAGTTTTGAACAAATTGTCTCCTTTCTTTTCATTCACATTGGTGAATCTCATTTATTTTATTTTTTTTATCATAGGCGGTCTAAATTTGTTTCAATAATGAACATTTTACGTTAAGTTATGACAATGTGTGGTTTATTATAAGACAATATGAAGTTTTTTTTATGGTTTTTGCTTTGTCATTCATAAAGATTTCGGCGAATTATAAATTGAATTTAATTAAATGAGTATATACATATATACATATCGCTACTGGTTTTTACAAGCTCCAAAAAAAGATTAAACAGATAAAGAAGAACAAGAACGAAAAGATATTCAGGTAGCACATCCCTTCAAATGCCTACACTTTGAAGTAAAACTTCATCTTTAAAAGAAGAAAGAAAAAAACCGCTGTTAAATATGAAGTGAAACGAGTTTAGCCCAATGAAATATTATTATTACTATATCAAAAAATGTTTACACTCCATTTATGTTACAATGGATGTTTGGTAGGGGAATTGTGAGCAAATGTCAATTGATACGAAGATAATTTTGGGAAGTTTCAAGCATCGATATCTCACAAAATTGCACGTGATTATCAAACTTATTTCTCTGTTGTCCATTTCTTCCGATGGTGTCTTTTATTGAATTCGTGTCAATATGATAAAGAGAACAATTTTGTCGTTATACAGGTATTCAATTATGATACAATATGATCTCTCTCTTTCTCTCCTAACAAAATGATTTACACACAAAGAAAAGAATCCCCGGAATTTTGAGGTGTTCGCCGGAAAATTTGACATGTATATATAAATTTCTATTTTAATAAATGTACAGCGATGTTTTATTCTTTTGTATGTTTCTCTTTATTGTGTCTGTTCTGTTTGCTGTGCGGTGACTGAATGCCGTCAATACAATGTGGTGTGTCAGTTGGTTATGTTACAGCAGTGCACGACATACAGCTACTATGACGTCAAGGCGACTTCACAGTACAGAATCGCAATGTTCTGAACCTATTACAGCTCGACCGAGTTTTCAGAATTGATCGTCCCGATCATAGTCGATTACTTTTAATTGAATTCTTATCGCTAATACAATGTTCAATGGAAACATCGGAATCTAAACAAAATGGAATTGAAGCTTAATGAACAATGGAACTGAGTTTCAATGGCAATAGATAGCAATCGGAAATAATCGCAATAAAATCGTTAACATAATAATCAATTGACTAATCTGATTTTAACAAATTCAATAATATTTCAACTTGACTTGAATAATTGCTCTCCGGTTTTGAAATTCCTCTGGTTTTAGGACTTCAAAAATGCACGCAAATGCACGAAAATACCGTTCTTCGACATTTTGCCTCATAGATGTAATTTTTGGGTATAGTTCTCAACTAGTTTCCACCTAAAATCGAACGCCAAACCTTTTCTTGGTAGATTCCAAGGCTATAAAATGATTGGGAATGGAAGAAAATGGTAGGGTCAGGTGGAGTAATTCGCCACGTGGGGTAAATCGCCGCATAGGCCTTTTCTCGACAACGGCAATACATATACAAAAAGTTCTAGTGTCATTTTGAAGAGCAATTAATTCCCAATATTTGGATATAACATTCGATATTTTTTATTTGAGTGCAGGCACTGTACAGTGTACAGGCACAAACATGTTTTGCACTAGTGCTGAGGTCATTTTTCAAGTCCACAGAATCTTAGTTTTGACTATTTAAATTTATTTTTTTTTAAAAACAGCTAGGTCTATTTTGTAGCTGAACATTTGCGCTTTCAAATGGAACTAAACATGTTTTGGAATTTTTTAATATTTGTGGTTAAATCGAGCTTCAAACAGAAATAGTAACGGTGGGGTAAATCGCCGCACAAACATATGGGGTAAATCGCCACACCTCATTTTTGCGTTTTACCGCTAATTGGTCACTCAAAACTCATATCTGTGAATGTAGCAATGTATATGGACTGTATACCGGTCTAAAGGTGGCAAAGGGACAAAATTTGTTCGTCCGTCCGTCCTTCTATTGATTTGGGACAAACGGACATTTGTCCTAATGTCCCATTTCCAAAAGGACAAACAGACATTTATCCTAATGTTCTATTTCAAATTTTTTAGGACGGACGAACGAATTGTCTTAATAGGACACTTTTGGGACGGACGAACACAAATTTTGTCCGTCCCAATGGTTGAAAAAATTCATTTTGAAAATTGAAGAAATTTTTTTTTCGTTTCGAAAATTGTTATATTGGTGCAAATGCAAAATTTTTTTACTCAAGTTGTATTTAGTTCAGTTCAATTTTTTTTTACCAAGACAGAAAAACTGTTTAAATCATTTATTTTGTACCACTATGAAAGAAGAGATTAAATTAAAATTCAAAATTAGAAGGAAATAAATAGAAAGAAATATAGACAATTCAAGGAAAAAATGTTTCATTTGAATTTCACCAACCTTTTTCTATGGAATAAAAATGGTAATAAATAAATCACATTTCAAACGTTAAACCGTTAAGTAACGCTGTGAACAAGCAAAACTCAAAAAAAAAAAAAATTCCACCAAGACACAGAAAAACTGTTCAAATCATTTAACACCTGATTTTGGCACTAAATTGAATGTAGTTAAGACTAATGAATAGTGAGTGTTTGTTTTTTATTTACAATAAAAATCTTTTTACATCATGAATATTTTGAAAAAAAAAAATTTCTTCAATTTTCAAAATGAATTTTTTCAACCATTGGGACGGACAAAATTTGTGTTCGTCCGTCCCAAAAGTGTCCTATTAAGACAATTTGTTCGTCCGTCCTAAAAATTTTGTCCGTCCGTTCCTAATTTGAAATAGAACATTTGGACAAATGTCCGTTTGTCCTTTTGGAAATGGGACATTAGGACAAGATGTCCGTTTGTCCCAACTTGAAATGGGACATTAGGACAAATGTTCGTTTGTCCTAATTTGAAATGGGACATTAGGACAAAAGTCCGTTTGTCCCAAATCAATAAAAGGACGGACGGACACGGAATGTTCGTCCTCTGTCCGTCCGTTTGCCACCTCTAATACCGGTCAATCAAAAGTTTCAGATCGCAAAAATATTATTTTTGACGGAGTTATGTCCAAAAATGTGATGTGCTTATGGCGTCAACCGAGTCTGCGTTCGCATTTCTTGAGCGCGGCATAACTCAAACAATTGTCAAGATAATAAAGATCCGAAAACGGCAGAAGTTTTGGCATGTTGAGGCAAAGCCTCGGATAGATTTTGATATTCCCATGCTGCAACATGAGCCTCAGACTGATGACTCTAGAAATGGTATTTTTGTTTGAACGAACCGATAAATAAACCACTCAAAACTGCTTATAATTCATATCTGTGAATGGAACAATGTAAATGGGCACTATTCCTATCGACAGAAAGTTTCAGATCTCAAAAATACCCAATTTTGACTGATATACGTTCAAAATTGTTAACATTTAATGCAGGGCGTAAAATAGCGGGCAGTTCTGCCCATTTTGGGCAGTTCTCAAGCTATTTGGGCAGTTCTAATGTTGGTTTTGGGCAGTTCAAAAACATGCATTTTAAACAAATTTAAACCGCGGTTTTTGGATTCAAAATAATCAAAAATGTAATTTATGTAATTATTGTGTGTCAGTTTACTAGTGGCGATCCTAGTTGTCATTATACATAATAATAACTGAGTATGACATAAGAAAAATGAGTTGAATGTCAAACTTTTCAATATGTTGTGAAATTCAATTTCTATATTCACATAACCACAAAACCACATTTTCTGTAATTTGATGTAGAAAAATCAGTCAATCACTGAGTAGAAAATCAGTATTAATTTAAAATTCAAAGTGAAAAAAATACAAAACAATGTCACCACCCAAAGCCAAAAAACTGAAGGAAAATGATGGCAAAAATCAACCATCCGTTGCAGCACTATTCGCAAATAAATCGAATGCATCGGACGAAAAGAGCACTGACGACACACACGAAAGTAAACAAAACGTTCTGATTGATTTGTTTATGCACCAAGTGAAAAATAATAATGGAATTGATTGGACAATAATGTTTAATTTTAATCTCCATTTCATAGACACTGCTTTGTTGTTCATTCATTACAATATGCCGATTTTTCTCCAAAAATTTTTTTTGGGCAGTTCTCAATTTCTCTTATTTTCCGCTCTGATTTAATGGATACGTTTTATCACTTTTGGGTACTAGTTTTCTTTTATTTTTTGAGAGTCATGAAACGTTCAAATCAGTCAACCAATGGTTGAAATGGTTTACATTGGAATGTATGAAGATAATTAAATCATAAAATAAACAATTTCTCAAAGATAAACTTATAAAACGCACTGAAAATACGGCTGCGGCGATTTACCCCACCATTTTCTGATGTCATAAAAACTCGGCCTTCGCTCCGAGGGCTATATTTGACCATTTGATGGTCATATCTATAAGTGTTCTTCTATAAAAGTTGGGTAAAATAGCTAGCTTTAAAATGATACTGAACTTTCCGTAATTATTCGAATTTTCTGGAGATTTAATTGTTTAAAAAAAAGTACGGCGAATTACCCCACCTTACCCTATTTGTCAATACCTTATTATATTTAACGGGTGAAAAGGTAAAACGACGAATTCGATTTTTTTTAAAGAGCCAATTTTGACATTCTGAGAACGCAGTTTTTTTAGATTGTGGCCCTCTAAAAGGCCTATCTAGTCACTATCAATTACCAGAGAAAAAAAACCAACGGTAGCACTGTGTAACAAATATTTGGTCCCAAAAATGTACATGTATGGACTGGTAACTTATTTAGAAACCTAACATTCTTGGAAAGTGAAATGATAAAAGGAAAAAAATCTATATGTTGTTCCCTGAGTAATATGGTCATAATTTGTAAAGTCATTTAATTAGTAGATCTCAGCCATTGTACAACTAGATGTAAGCATGAAGAAAACAAATAAATAATAATAATATCTATATAGCCCGGAAAAATTTGAAACACACTTTCGTGTGCATCTTTCCTTCAAATCTATTCCGTGTTTACTTATTATTTGTTCTGGGTAACATTAAAACGAATTTAATAGATTGCATTATTAGTCAAAACAATACATCAAAACAGTATTTGGTCACTCTATTCAGAACTTAGTTCAAATCAGGGACTTTTTTTACCGATAGCGGAGTGGTGCAATGCACCAGGGCGCAAGCGATTTGCGGACGCGCGCGTGAGCGCCATATGATTTTTTTAGTTATTTTTAATTCAAATCAAGAGATGTAAGTGCTTGAGTTTCTATTGTTTCTACATGAGAGCGCTCGAGCATTTCGGCGCTCTTGTTCAATTTGTATTATAAATAACTAGAAACAGTTCCATGCTTGCGCGCCCCCAAAATGAAATCCGAAAAGAAAGATACATTATAATAAGCTAATGAAAAATAGCATTGAAGAATAGAAAACGCACTCGACAACTTTCAAAAAACCCCTCGAAATTCATCTTTGGCTGCCCTACTGTTTCGCTGGATTAAGGGCGCTGGGAAAATGTTGCACCAGGGCGGATCAGGAAAAGTCACTAGTTTAAATGAATGAAATCATTTTGTTCATGGACATTGTTGGGAATAAAAGTATATATGTGAATCGATGCATGATGTTATTAATAAGAGATAACTGTCTTTGATTGAGTTGAAGTACATAATCATTTGTTGGTATATCAAATACACAACTGTTTCGCTACGGACTCAAATATAGTAGAATTTAATTCATGATTAACTAATATCAGTGGTTTTATCCCCAATATCATTTTTACGTAATTCTAACGAGAGAAATGTATCAGGTAATATTCTTATGATTTATAACATTTCTCTTCATTCATCACACGAAATGAACAAAGGTTATGTGAACTTGATATCAGTTCAAGTCGTTGACAATGCCTGACACACAGTTTTCGAGAGAGCCGCTGATTATGGTGTGCTGCAAGTGAGGCTCAACACAAACTTGTAAAAGACAAAATTAAGTGACACAGATGAAGCAATGAATTAAAGACCACAATACCCACACACATTCACAGAAGAGTGGGACATCAATTAAAATGAAAATAAAGAAGAATGAGTGAAATGTCGCGAGAATGAAAACTTAAATAGATTTATTATTGTCGACCAACTATGTATTTATAAACAGTGTCACACACAACTCACATTGAAAAAATTACTTTACGATGGGAATGATTTTCAGTTGTTCATCTTCGTCGCCTTTATTTTTTTCTTCGAAGAGTGATGCATTTTATGATCCGCATCATCCGGAATATACCGGCATTCAAATTTCTCAAAGATTATTGTGCTTGAAATTTCAACATCAATTTATTTTCTAAATGTCATTTCGTTATTATCGTTTATATTTTACGCTGATTTTAACGTTATTCATTTGCAAAATACTAAAATCTTGTTAGTTAAAATGAACTTCAATGTTTTACCTCGCTGAGGCTTGGACTTCACTTCATTTTGGATTCGTAATGGAGTATTGCAGTGCCCCATCTTTAGTGGTTTTCATTCTCTCTTACTTAACATTCATGATTCTACACTACGCCAGAGAATTGAGAGGAAACAAACAATCCGAATACAGACAAAAAAGTAAAATAAATGAATAAAATTGGTAAAATAAAATAAAATAGAAGCCAACGCGACGTGTGTCTCTTTTTCGTTCTTTATTCTCTGTGTTGTTTTATTTTTGTTCATTATTGTCTTCGAAAGATTTTATTTATACGCTTTTTTACACACGATGTCTTTCGTGCGCTCTTTCGATGATTATATGTGCACCAATATGTTATAGGAATCGTGTGGCTTGTCGTGTCCTTTAAAAATGTTTTTTAAGCTGCGTATGTTATTTTTTTCGTTTCGGCGTTACCTCTCATGAGTTTTTCATCTTTAGTGGTGTCGATCCTTTGTTTTATTTCATCAAGATTTCTTGAATTTTTGAATGAGTGCATTCTCTGTATACAATCTTGGAATGTCAAACAATTTTAGATGAATATGCCCTAAGATACACACAGCGACACTTCGGTGATAAAAATTGATTTATGTCGCATATTTAACACATGCAATGAAATATTTGGTATGAATGTACGAATGATATAGTTTCCTAAGCGTAGCACAAATATTTGTGCCAAAGACCAAATTTTTCATGTTACTGCTTTTCTTAACGCTCCGCTTCTTCATTCTAGCGTCAGAAATTGAATGTAATAGGTTTCACGTAATTAACTCTTTTCGATTATTGCTGATAGGATACATCAGCAATTTTGTAATAGTTATTATAATTTAATGTGTTGAAGCAGTAATACGATGTTGAATTTGTAAAAGATGAATACATAAAATGTGATTTGGTGAGTTTAGGTATATCACCAATATTAATGAATATAATTAAAACAGAACCAAAAATGAGGTATGAATCGTGCATCGTAAAATAAATATAAGCGGATCCATCAAAATATATCAAAATATATTCCATATTGAAAAACTTTTATTTTTTCAACCGATTCGACGAAACAAATGTGAATGAACAGATCTCAAACGATGTGTTTGATTTCAATGAAAATCAGCGGCAGAAAGAGTTATGGAATGGACAGGATAAGAAATAATAATGACGGTGCTATAGGCAAACCTGCATGTAAAGATTTTCAATGAACAAAAATCGGTGGTTATTGATTTCGTTATTGCATTTAATATGTTTTTTGCAGTTTTCTCATATATGAATCGTTTAACTTTCAATTTACACAAATAACCAACGGTTTTATTTTTGATCATATGATCCAAGCATAATAACATCGACACTGGGGAAAAATCGGATTTCATATAGAGCGGTTTTCAACAAATATTTATCCACCTCTTTTGCTTTTTTTATTATCATATCATGATATAAGAAATTGATTTAATATTATCTTTCTTTAACCTACCTGTTCGGTAAGAATAACAAGGAAAAAGGTAAATATAGCTTCACGTGTACATAACAAAGGTGCGAATGTCATAATGAATCTTCTGGTGCGAAATTGTTATACTGTTACAAACCACAACGATTATTTGAATAATCTTCATACAAACTTCAAGTTCACAGCTTTTCCAACATTGGAGATCAACACTTATCAGAAAATATTACACTGGTACTATGCTATAATTCCATCATTGCTACTGTAATTGTGATTAGATCATTTTGCTGTTCCAACATTCTGGATGTATGTAATTGTACAGATCGACTTATATTTTTTAAACGAAAATTGCAGTGAGAAAGTATATGCGCGTTGGATATTACTGTTCTGCAGATAAATAAACAATGGACGAAATTATATTCCCCTTATATGGTTGTACTTTTTTCTAATGACTGATGTTGCAATCGCTTATGAGATGAAGACAAATTGACACCATCACCAATTACATTTGTCTCTTTTGCAGAATAGAGGTTCAAGTGTTTTTGCACCATTTGAGATTTTCACAAACTTTTCTTGCGGAAAGGTAATAACGATCCGGATGATTTGACAGAGAAATTGTCCCTTTAATTGATAATAATTTGCAAATGGCCGCTATGTACGCGAAATCGAAATATGTGTGGAATCATTCAATTTGAACACTTGAAAAACGTTCCACATCATTAGCCTGTAAAATATTACAAACTATTCATCTTTCATGGGCTTTATGGTGCCAAAATGTTGAAAAATGTCAAATATTGGATCACATGGTTACTCCGATGTATGTCAGATTAAATTCAAAATTGTGATATCTTCATTCACGTGATTTAAACACTCTGGAGTCCGGATATAAAAAGTGAAGCTCATGTAATTTATTTTGGTTCTGGTGGTAAGAGAAAAGTTGACTCTTTTGGCATTTTAATTAGGTGAATCTATCGAAAGCGGTGTCCATGCGTGCACATTAATTGGTGTCATTTACTTAAGTATAGAGCTGCCTGACCACACAAATCAATCAGTTGTCACAAAAAGAAGAATTCCATGAAATTGAAACTACAGAAGCGTTAAGAATAATGTCTTCTTCTCTTCTGAGTCGTAACATTTCTGTATCGATAATTAGTTTATAAAAAAACATGCACCAAAATCGAATCGAACCTCCTCACAGTCATATTCTCTTTGTGCAATAATTAATCGTGTTTTGCTGATTAACCGACAAATTCAACGAAGATGTCTCCGAAGAAAAAAAACATATACGAAAAAGGAAAGAATGAAATTTCTCATCGTTGGCTTGTGCACAAATGAACTCGGGTTTGGTCTCTGTGGGAAGTTTGTATGTATTTTGCAGTTCATTCCATAGTCGTTGATGCGCTCAGTAATAAAACATAGCTATGGACAGACAAACAAAACGGAATGTTTGGTTCATGTTCGCATTTGTTCCATTTCTACAGTCATTGTTCTTACTTACTTGAAAGAACCTCTCTTTTTGTACCGCAATCATTCATTTTCATTCAGTTTGATTTTTTTGTTGAATGAGAAAACAAATAATACATTGTAGAACATTATTTGTTACACTTGTTTTGACAATCACACATAAATACAACTAAAAATGTGCACGCGAACAAAACATAGCGAAAATGAAATGATCAAAGAACTACAACACATCAGCACTTCAATTATGTGAAAAAAGGAAGAGAGAAAGAAATCGAAAACTGGATTCAATAAATCATCAACAGCACCACATAAATGGAAATACGATCCATGCACTGAGTTTTATTGAATCTCTTTCACCTACCAGAGGCCGATATATTGATTTGTCAAATGGTTTATTTCAATTCGTTTTGAATACATGGAATCGGGCGATTCTTTCAAATTCTAGATGTTGCTTTATTCATTTTTTGACAAAACACTTATAACAATAAGTTATTGTCAATAACAAACTAGACCTAAATGAATTCGTAGATTCTAACAGACCCTACGCGTAGCGTTGGACAATTTCAATCAAACTTTCTTGTTTTATTTAATACAGCCAATTTCTGGCTGAATGAAGTTGAGGTTCAAAACTTCTGTATTAAATTCAATGCTAACCAATACACTACAGACTACATAATTTATGGAAATGAAATGTTCAAGTATCGTATTGGTAATAACGTTTTGAAGCCCGAGGGGAAAAACGAAGTTAGTGCCTTTTTGTGAACATGTTTGGACGAATTTCAAAATATTTTGCACAATTTTCCAAATATTTTGAACGAATTTCGAATAATTTAGGACGAAATTCTAATTTCAGAATTGGAACAGATTTGGACGTTCTTATAATTATTTTTTCGAAACAACCCAAAAAATGTTCTCAATCGGCCAACATTTTTGGGATTTTTTGGACAAAATTTCTTGTTTTGGTAATAAATAGTATCAAAATGGTCCAAGTTTCCCCGAAACTTCGAAAATTGAAAAACAGCGTTCCTAAAAATCAAATTGTTCGCTAAATAATGCATTTCTTATGATAAATGGTTGAAATTTCGAAACATATATATTTCGACTTTTTTCTCCAACGACATATTCAACATGATGTGTGTGTGTGTCATTTGTTGTTATTCTGTGAATAATGAGTACGTTGCCCGCCTGCTCTGTAGATTGTCGCGACGTGTTTGCATTTCAACGACATATCGTACGCATATTTATTTCCGGCAATGACAGATTTGTTATCCAATTAGAGTAAATGTCCAATATTCCTATATTCTCTATCTCTATATTTTATCAATCAAGAGTCTGTATGAATTTTTTTTTGAATTTTTTTTTTTTTGATATGTCTCATTTGTAGAACGCACATTTATGCCTAGTCGAAAACTGACATTTTTAAACTTACTTCGGAGCATCTTTATGGCGAATGTTCAGTAAGTCTGTTGAAAATGACATATAAAAAGTGTGATTTATTTCATTTGGATGCCAATTCATCGTATCACAACAAAAAAGGGAAATGTGCTCAAAATATTCCATTAATCAGCACTACTTGCTACACATTTGCTGACTACATATTCGTGATGTATTTTTTGTAAGAAAAAGACATTGGTTAAAAAAAACATTTTTGTAAATATTGAACGTACTTAATTAACTACACAATATTTTCATCGGTCAATCAATGAATATTTGTGTTTGAATTGAATAGTAAATACATTTTGAAGATTTTTGACGGACTTAATAACACATATGGAAATCTTGGATAACTCAATATCGATGGTTACATTCATCGTGGTCTTGAACGAAATGGACAAGAAAACTATGCGTAATGTAAAATATTTACTTTTAGTCCTCTCTTCTGATTGTTATCACTCAATCAGTTTGATTTGCACGAGCCATAAGCCACACTTCAAATAACGGAAAAAGTGGTTGAAAAATATGCAAAAAAACTCAATGTCATTTTTAATGTGTTCAGCATTCATACAGTTGATGCAGTAAATGAAATAATAAATGCCTGACTGCGACTTGATGTGCACTAAATGAAATTTCATTACATATATAAACCTGAATGCGCATAAGATAATGATGCCAGTCTCATTTGCAACCAAAATAATTTCTTAAAATGTGTTAACTGCTCGTGTGACATGTTTAATAGTGCGACGCATCGTTTCTAATGACAACCGCAGCTAGTTGTAATTTGATGAAAATATGCATTCAGTTAATTGTAAAAAGTTAGTGAAATCAAGGTTTTTCATTTGATAAAAATAGGAAATCGTCGGACTATATATATTTTAAAAACTCAATCTAAGGCGTCTTTTTTGAAAGTGAAAATGTAAAAAGAAGCTATGAAATTCACCAATCAAGTCAATATCTAGAAAGTGTCTCGTTTTAATTGAAAACATATTTATGGTTATAAATCATTTCTCGAAAAAGGGAAGGCAAAAATATGTGATGAAAGATCATGCTTGTATATTTTGGCCTCAAGGTTCGGTTAAAATTAAGCACGAAAGTATGAAAATTCCAATACATTTTCACAAGGTGAACAACAAACATCAACAATTTGGAACATTCTGATCTATTTTTCTCGCAGCTAGTTATTGTCAAATGTAGAAAATGTAGAAGTATTATTCTGATTTTTTCCCTATGGATTTTTCAAATGCCTTTACATCCATTTTCAGAGCTGTGGTAATCTTCGGAAAAACGTAAAAAAAACCGAGGGCCCTTCGCCCATATCTAAGGCCTCTGTATCAATTTTCACTATGGGTTGATTATCAAAAATGATACTAAGTATCAATCTTCAATTAAAATTCATTTCAAAAGAACACTGGTAGAAATGGCACCATCACTTTCGGCAAAAACAATTATATATGCATACACAGTAACAGTGCAACAATCAATAAAAAAATATGCCATTCTTATTCTTTACTTTATATTTCTTTTTTTATACATTTATCTTAATATTTTCATCATTTTAGCTTCTGGAAGAAAAGAATCGCAACTATGCGATATCAGTCACAACTCAAGAGAAAACTAGTTTTATAATTGACTAGCTCGGCTAAACTAAGATACTCAAATCAATTGATATTCATATATTTATCAAAATTAGTTTCATCAGTCAAGGAAATTTCGCATTCATGTTTTACATTATTCTATACATCTTGTTTTGTAATCTGATACAATTTCAAATTGAAACTAATCTAAGCACAGTTGAAAACTTGATACTATTTCTTCCCCATGTTTCAAAAGTTAAAAGAACTAAAAATTGAGAGTACTTATTCTTTCATGTTCTTGTCTTTTCGTACCATTTTTTCTTTATGACTTTGTTGGCATTTTCTATTCCTTTTCAATCGAGGAAAATTTTCAAATTGTTTTACTCCTTAATGCTCTAGCTTAAAAATTGTAAGTTTGATTAAAAAAAAATCATATAAGTATATTTTCATAAGTTCATTTTGTTCTTACGCGTTTTCATTTACTTTTTTTCTAAATGTTCTTTTCATATTATCTTTCTTCAACCAAGTGACACACATAGTAACAGAATTTTTTTTTCACAGTTGTTCTCAAAATGAATTGCGAACATTAGAACTTTGCCCGAAAATTTGAAAAAAAATCTCCCGGCGCGACGGAATAATTCTAGGAAATCATAATTTCTACCAATATTTAATTTTTTTACGTGTAATTTTTGATATCAAGCTTTTTTCCTGAATTGATAATTTTCTTTTAGAATGCAAAATTTGATTGACTTTGATTGTTTTTATTTGTCAACTAAATTTTTTTCAAGAAGATTGACACCGAAAGCTCGCTTCACCCACATCATCAATACAATAGCCTTTTAAATATATCATGAAAAAAATGTTCCTCAAACTTTCACTTTTTTCATTCCAAATCAAAAACAGCGTCGTCTTTGTCCTTAGTTACGCCGCGAGAAGTCTAACCACATTTATATTAACAAATCCAAATATTGAAAAAATAAGATATTAACCCCTAACAAAGCTACAAACTTTCTGTTTCATATATATAGAAGACTGTATTAGACGATGATTTATACACTATTACCATTTACTATGGAAATGAAATGATTTACTCTTTGTTTAAAAAAAATTGAACGAGTAGTATTTTGGCTGTTTCTTATACAATTACCGGGCAAAATAATTTGGGGAAAATGTACAATCAAGTGGTTTTCTATATCAGAATGATATCAGAATAAAATTTCGATACTCGTTATATATAATTTATTGCTTAGAAGAATACATGGAATTTTTTATTCAAAAATAGAGAGGTAAATAGGGTAAATAGTATGGCAAGAACAAACAAGTATGGACAAAAATGAGATGTAACATTATTTTTGTTGTACTTCCGTTAAAATGTCATTTTAAACTTTAAACCTATGTCGCCGTTTTAATTAATGTCGAAAAAATAGTGTACATGTGTCGATAAAAAGAAATATGTGTAAAATTGGTTGTAGAACATATTAGTTTTCGCCACAGTTGTTCCAAATGATGAGATTCTCAACAGCAATTGAACATGGTATGGGTGTCAAATAAATGGAAAATTTAAAAATTTGTGGCTTGTTGTTCCTAAGAAATTTTGAGTACACATGTTTTTTTCCTTATCCAGTGTTCCTTTTCACTTGAAAACTGTCATCGAAATTTAAAACCTCAGTTGGTGATTCGATAATTAGGTAATATTATGTTTTCAAATTGTAAAAATATGATAAAAAGAATCAAGAAAAAACTATGCTCAGTTTAATTTTGTTAAAGTACATTCAAAGAAACAAGTTTATTATCATATAAATCTCAGACATTTTTGCCTAAGACTTTGTGGAAGCATTGGCGCCATTTTTAAAATGGTATGTCTTCAGTAGAACATTTTTTGAAGCTCTATATATATCAAGAAATCCATACATTCAATAAATACAAACTTGACTTTCGAAGCTATTTAGCATTATTTTGAGAGACACACAGTTGAATTGGTAAATAAGTATCATACGATTGGTGAAACTAAAGTGTCTAGCGCATATATGTGAAAAGAAAACTGACACCTTCGAAATTGAAATGAATATAGCCCGTTTAAAACTGGATAGTAGTTTCATTTCAAATGGAAAGCCTTCTCGAAACTTGAAATCCTAAACCAAAAAAGGAATCATGAAAAAAGTAATTTGAAAATGTGTTTCGGCTGATTCCTTTTTGCTGAAATACGGAGAAATGAATTAACACAAGGATTATATGTTTTACATCGAAACACATGCAGCAAACTGTATACAATTCGGTCTGATATTTCAATATATCTTCGTTTGCTTCCAATAGTCATGCTAAGGGTCTTGAAGTGTTGATGCTCATCGCATTACTTTGGTTACACTTATATACATCCCTAGTTTGGTCATTTTGTAACAATACTGCACATGTGTCTCATCAGGAGATTAAATGACAACATTATTTTAAAATGTTCATCAACGTATCCTGTTTCCACTTCAAATAATCATATCTTCAGATATTTAATGGTTTTTTTAGTTCGATAAATGATTTTTCCTTCTAAATATTCATCATAAGGAAATCTTTTTGACCATGTTATCGTTGAAGAGTAAAGATAACAGTTGAAAAAAAAGTTACCCACAATTGTATATATCTTCGAATATATTCAAAAACAAAAGTAGTCGTTCGTCTTAAAAACATCAATGGAATCAGCGTAGAATGTATTTTTTTTATCAATGTGAAGGTCGTCCCATGTAACACAGTATTTATATCTTTTGTCTAATAGTAGTACTCGATGAAAACATTGCTATCCAAACATCATGTCGTGAAAATACTGTTCAAATATGTGAATGAATACTCTTTTCCGTAGAATAATGTATGATTTTTTTTTAAATTTTGCTCGACATGTTTCTGTTGAGCAGTTTAATTACATACACGCGCTTCATAGCAACGATGAAATGAACATGCACACCCGAGCACATTACACTTTTGCATTAAAGACACATTACATATACACAGAAATACACACGTGTGCACATATACACAGACATAAGCTATTGGCCGATGTATGAAGAAAAGAAGGTCGAACACAAGACGGTTGATGACAGAAACCATACATGGTTCTATTTATGCATGTTATTTACGATGTATTCCAGTAAACTGTGAACTCCTTTTTTTCCTCAAAATATGAGGCCAAAGCGCAACAAGAAAGAAATGAGGAAGAAGAAGGCAATGAATTCTTATATGAAGTGCGTTTTATGTGACATGCGGATTACATATTTACGTCAACATTTATTTACCAACATTAAAATACCAAAAAGAAACAAGTACTTTATTAAAATGCACAGTTAAGAGGAGCGATAAAGATGATAAAGTGCACACGCTTCTCTCTTCTCGTGCATTCAATTTTAACTACTTGGTACAATAATCTCTTTTGCGACACAAAAATAATTAAAAATATAAATTATACAAAAATTCATAAATGAAAATTCATAACCGTATATATGTTCCTTGCATATGCTTCCATATACGCACATGCCCATATTCATTCAATTTAATTCTGATTTTTATATACGGTGCTATAATATTCAACGCAACTGCTTTAGTATAATATAACATTGAAGTGTAGAATTAACTTGGTAAATCCTCAATAATCTGAACACGAAGCATTAGGATCAAATATAATTTTTGTGAGAAGTTTTCCGGGCCGATGAAGTTCCTATAAAACCTGGATGTGTGCCAAAAAAATTTCATCTTTTTTCCTTTTGACTTTGTATGTATCAATGTTCGTTTTTTCTCTCGCAAGAATAAATACCTATCAGGAGATGTTTTTTCATTAAATGTCACTTAAATTTCACAGTAACCATTGCTATAAAATAAGATTGATATTCAAATTGAGTCAATTACGAAATATTTCAATGCAAAATGATTAAAAATAGTAGTAACAACCTCATTTGTATCCATATGTATGTTACAATGGATCGTAAGCGAAGATACGAAAAAGCAGAAAAATGAAATAAATTCTTCAGCTTTATTATGTCATTTCAGTGAAAAAGTTTTTTTTTTCTTAAATGTAAGCTAAGCAATTTTGGTGGTCCCATGTGTTGAGATGTCTACAAGTATTTAAAATTATTTAAAAGATGAAGGAAATATGGAAAATGTAATAATTTATGTTGTATATCATTCTGTTTGACTATAAAAATAATCATAAAACAATGTCATTTCTCACCTTCGTACAAGTTACACGCCAAACATTTTGTTTGGAATGAATGAACTGCGATATAAAATTAATATAAGAATGAAAAATAGAAGTGTGCGGTATACATTCTTTTGGCAGAAGTATAATGCCCAGAATCCTATATATAAAACGTATGGATTTTGGATGAAACGTATTACAAATCCGAACTATGTTTAGTTAATTTTGGTTGGGCCTTCAATAAACCAGAAGCTTTCAGAAGATTTTCTTCAATTCACAGTTTTAATTGTTCACACAATTGTCTTTATTATAATAAATATTATCTATATATATATAAAGACAAGTTACTTAATGTGTGTCCTCAATGTTTGAGCTACTAGCTGGAGACAATCAATTTATTTTTTTTTGTGGTGCGTTGGGGACCTCATAGGGATGGTTTAGAAACGCATTGTCTGCATTATGTGAATTAGGAATTTTTAAATTTGTGTAAATTTTTCAAAACCAACTTTATTAATTTCTCACAAATTGAATAACAAACTCAGAGAAAAAATAATACAATGAAAATCTGCTATTTTCAAAACAAAAAATTCACTCACAGAACCAATAACACGTGCCATTCAAATTTTCTGCCATTCCATCAATTTATGCCCAGCGAAGCGGGCTGGGCTACGCTAGTATAATTATAATAATACTAGTTGGAATGGTGGAAATGAAAGTAAAAATATTACAGTCCAAAGAGGTTACAAATCCATGACATATATGGAGCCCATCTTGAACTAAATACCAATATTCTAGTTAGTACCGTTCAGTATGGTCTACAACAGTTCAATTCTGTTGATTTTAGTACTATTAATTACAATGTAGTGTAGTAAAACATCACCCAGAGTTGCCCAGAACGATTGAGGGAATTTAGTACTTTTTAGTACATTTCTAGTATTATTTTTGTACTTTTAGTACTTGACCTAAAAAGTACTTAAAGAGTACTTAAAAGTTGCTTCTGACACTATTGCTTTATTTGAAGCAGTTGAGGAGTTATAGGACCGCGAAAATGCTCTAAGATATCGTTTCGGTAGCCAAAAGTGATTTTCAGCCAATAAAGTGGACTTCATGTGGTTTTTCTGAGTTGATGTGTACAGAAGAGCTGTTTAGTTTTACGTTGGCTACCATATTAACGGAGATAGTGGTCAAAAAATCGAATAGTCAGTGAGTTATGGCCGGAAAATTCGACTTTTATTTTTAAAAAATCGACTTTTTTGCCCCAGCTACTACATGAATGGTTTGGAGCGAAAATGTAATACAGAAAAGTTGAGCGGAAAAATGTAAAATGAAAAGGGATCACACACGAAAAAAACCTTCGAATTGTATAAAGAAATACGTCTAATATATGCCGTTAGTAGGTTTCCTTCCAATATTCCCATGTATTGACAGGAATCCTACCAAACAACACATATACGCACATACAGTCATTGGCGCATACACAAACGTCATAGATGAGTTGACGTTTGTGTATGCGCCAATGACTGTACATGCGTATGTGTTTTGTTTAGTAGGATTCCTGTCATTATATGGGAATTTTGGATGGAAATCTACTAACGTCATATTTTAGACGTATTTCTTTGTTTGATTCAAAGGTTTTTTTCGTGTGTGATAGCTATATAGTTCACTATAGTTTACTATTCAGCTTACTATATAGCTATCCCTTTTCCGCTGATTCCTCATCCACATTTTTCCGCTCAACTTTTCTGTATTACATTTTCGCTTCAAACCATTCATATGTGATCTTTTCGGCATAGTTTGTTTGTAAAATTTGTTTATTGGACTCTCAGATACAACTTTGTTCAAGACTGTAAGACGATATTACCAATACTTATGAGTTATTGAACAAAAACCAGAGTGTGTTTTGAGCTGACGTCAGCAGCACTAACTAACGTCAGCTGCTGATTTCAGCTGCTGACGAGTATGCGTTGCGTTGTTTTAACGCATTTGCAGTATGAAAACGAAGAGGCAAGCAAACATCTCATTGGAATGTGCATTGTGCAAACATCTTATTGGTATGTTTGAAGAATATCTCGTTTTTATACTGCAAATGCGTTAAAACAACGCAACGCATACTCGTCAGCAGCTGATATCAGCAGCTGACGTTAGTTAGTGCTGCTAACGTCAGCTCAAAACACGCTCTGACAAAAACTAAAGAAGTCACCTTTGAAAAATCCTCTGATTCACACAAACTGCCTAGGTTGATAAAATGAGAACCCAAGCTAAACATGCAAAACCCAGCTGGAGTTTTACTCAGCTATAAGTATACTTTCACCCCAATCTTGCCATTTATGTGTTCTAGAAGTTGTGTTGCACTGTGTTATTGTATTATTCCGTTTATTAATTGGTTATAAACAATATGAATTTTGATATTTTTGATTTTGTAGTTAAACAAGAAAAAAATCTATTAAAGTGGAACATAGATTTTCTACAATTTTTCACGCTTCTGATAACAGATAAGTGATTACACACTTTAGCGAGGCTGTAGACTATAATTTTTTCAATTGATGTATACGTCTTATGTATAAGTTCAATTTATTCTCAAATTACTAATTTGATTCAAGCCATTAATTACTAGGATTCTTATTTTGTTTTCAAATTGCGTGATACTTTCAAATATTATCAATTTTGGTCTAAAAATAACAGTAGACTTCGCAAATCGTGAGATATGAGTCCCATTCATTTTTAACAGCGATAGAAAAATTGAAAATTCAGTACAAATTTGTAGAATTTCTTAGGGGATTTTTTTCCCAAAATTTCTGGTTTCATTCGATGATCGATCCGACCAATTTGAAACGTTTTTATTGATACGACCACTGGTAGTTAATGCATTACCCATGGATTAAGAAATACTTAAATAAAATTAATTTAAAAATTTGATTCAAATTAGCATCATACGTGTGCAAGGTCAAAAGTCCTAGAAGGTGGTAAAAAAATTGGCAGATGGGGGTCGAAATTTTCACAATGGGGGTCTGAAAATTTTGTCAATGGGTGTTGAAAAAGGTCCTCACTTTTGAAAATCGATTCTACACACCAAAGTTTCGGAGGGGAATGAGTAATCTAGATACAGTGCGAAACTGTATCTAGATTACTCATTCCCCTCCGAAAACTTATAGTGTATCTAGTGTAAACTAGTCAAAATAGCTCGAAGGGGGTTTCCGATTTTCAAATCGTAGATGGGGCAAAACTGGACCACCCCTGCACACGTCTGATTAGTATTCAAAACAAATTAATGATATCGGTGAACATGATGATATCTTAAGAAGAATTAAAGTGAAGTATATAATACTCCTTCTTAAAATAGAAAGACTGCTTGAGTTCAATTGTCTTCCATTGATTTTTTATGAGTGATCGATGTATGCCCATATAAGTTGGCTATTTACGACGCTAAATGGCTGTCGATGCAAGATATTTGAGTTTATAACTCTGACTGTTTTTTATGCGTTAGTCTTTTTCTATTATGTCAATGGCGTATTTGATGAAAATCACACCCAATTCAAGTTGTAAAAGAAATAATTCGTATTTGACATACTCATATTACGGATCAATAGTATTTTTCCCATTTTTATTCGTACTCTGAATCTATGAGTGAGATTGAGAGTAGATTAGGTTTCAATGGCGTTACTTTGAAATAGATGAGTAAGTTTCTTTCAACCTAAATATATGCGAAATAAGGGAAACTAGTTTCCATTAAGGTTGTAGAGTAGGTGAAGTACCCCAAACTCCAACTTTGCTGAAGATCTGCTCATTTTTGGTTAAAATACAACTTTACAAATATTTACGCGCCTTTTCAAAAGTTATATTCTTTCAAGAGTTGAATTCAAAAGTTAATTTTCAAGAGTTAAATTCAAATCTTTTTCAACATACTCTCCTTTCAATCTTACACATAGATGCATCAATGCATACTATGTATACCAAGTAAAAAAAAATTCCATGCATGAGGTACCATCAACTGTATTTGGTAGAGTATGCGAGTATGTGTGAATATGTGCATGCGTTTGTGCATTTATATAAACCATTTACCATTCTTGTTGTGCATTTAAGTTCTGTGAGATACGTATCCACATGGAAAAGACATTATTCTTACATTCACGAGAACTATGCAGACGAAAAAAAAATCTGAAGACAAGTGGCGCCTATCATGAAATATTCTTCATTCATGTTTAGATGAGGTAATGTGTAGGCTTTGGGAAATGCTGCAATTCTTTTCGCAGTAGATGCAAAACAGAATAAAACGTAAATTCATTCAAAATGCGATGAAATTTTAAATGTCAAATCTACTAGCATCAAAAGAGATACAGATTAACGTGAGTAAACTGACGAATGGATGGCGAATATTGCATCATTTGGATTTCTCTGCGATTACCGATAATTTACTCAACACTTTATGATTTTCATTTCGTATTTAGTTTGTATCCGGCGATGAATGGTGCTAACATTTATATCGGCATTATTCATGGTTTGGACAAATTGATCACTAACGGTTCCATAAAACGTTAAATTGATCGACATTTTTCGAAAACTAGTATCAATATCGAAAATATCATCTTTAACAATTCACTACAGATTTCTTTAATTAATACACGCTACCCTACTTTCTAGTCCACAAGTATACGATATGTCTAGACCTCTCATCCGGCCGGGAAAAGTCGGGAAAATCACGAAAATCCCGACATTTTGAGGCGATTCCCGATTCCCGTTTTTTTTTCTGTTTTTGAGTCCATTTTCCCGACATTTTTGAGTTAATATGATTCCAAGAATTTATTGTACAATTCAAGTCAAATTATAGAAGTTACATTTAGAAATCGCGCATTTTTTTTGTCAAATTATGAAACATTCTCATTCTGCTCACCAGTACTACTATACTATATGTTACAGCTTATATTCTTATTGCGTACATGTGAATACATGTATAGTTTCGATGAATTTCGATTTCTGTTAGACTAAACAATGATCCGTCGTTAAAAATACACAGCAATTATCTGTATTGGCAAAAGTCTAATAAAACCTTAAATTTATTTGTCACTTGTATAGAGTAGTTCATCGTTTGCTGAG
>NW_022601467.1:23274090-23346394 GCF_009176505.1 Sitodiplosis mosellana | reverse complement strand
AAAAAAAGCAATCATTGCGTGTAATCATTACTTTTTTTTAATTACATTTTTTCCATCGGCAATTCCTCAGCTCTGGAAGGTCGCATCGACTTGAAACTTGGTGGATATTAAATATATAAATATAAAATTTATCTCTTAAAATATGTCTGTGTCAATTTTCATCAAAATCCGTATATTTTTTGTATGTTTTTTTAGTCGTTTTATCAACGGCTTCCACGAAACCTTACAAATTTTGTAATTGCACTTTTACAACTCTGTTTTCGTGGAACTGATAAAAGATGAAAAGCGTTACACCTCGAAGACACCAAGCCATTATTACTTATAAGTGTTCGAATCCTGTGTAGCGCTCATAATTTTTGACAAATCAATATAAACAACTGTAAAAAAAGTGTTTGCTTTCCATGAAATCTCAAAAATTCAATTTTTCACGCCGAACTTTGGGGTTTTCATGCAACTTTTTGTGAATTTTATAACGTTTTTTGTGTCTGTTTTAATGATTAAATTATTAATTATTACGAATTTGAGACATTTTTATGACGATTTTAGGGTATGTATATTTCATGACATATTTTGTTGTCCGATTTTTGTATTTATCATGACTATTTTTGTAATTTTTTGATGATACTTGGAAATCTCATGATGTTTTTTTGTCTCTTTTGCTACGAACTTGAACCAACTTTCGTTGCTCCACGTTAAACCAATAGATATATCAAAATGGCTAAGCTATTCTCAGTCATGGATGCTTAATTTGTTGTGATCCATTCGTTTATGGAAAATCAAAGTATTGGACAATTGCAGAGCGATTTGAATAATAAATGGGGGTAATCATCTACGTCTCCAAAAGAGGAAGTCACCTTCTTGGGGATATCGTATTCCCTTCATTTGTTATTTACGGCCCTCTCCCATTGCCTAAAAATATGAACATGTTCTTACCTGCGACACAATTGGAGACTTGCATATGATATAAGAATTTTTGAGCGTTGAAAAGTCATAGATCAATAGAAGAAATCGGATGAAATATAAAACTTCCCTCCGTAAAAATGTAAAATATTCTTAATGATTCATTTAGCAATTAAATTTGAGTTATTTGTCCAAACTAGACATAGTGCAGACTTTACTCCGATGTGAATTTTTTTTTGGAAAACACATTATGCAGCAATTTTCCAAACTTCTGTATGTTTTATTGCATACTCTTTGCAAACTTCTACATCGTTCTTAATTGAATGTTGAATGAGGAAATATCTTGTCAATTATCTCTCACTAATTTAAGTATGGAAATGCATTTATCATTGGCATTAACCCCAAAAGATATCAATTAATATTTTCAAATGTTCTCGATTAAAATAATCTCACAGTTTGCTGTTGAGATTTTGAAGTGTGTTGGTTTGTTACCTTATACTACTGTGTCCAAAAAGTAAGGTGACATTGCATTTATTTTGAAAATTCTTTATTTATTCTTCCAAATCAATTTCATCGCCTTCAAAGTAATCCCCTCCCGATACAATGCACTTATGCCAACGGATTTTCCAATCTTCGAAACAGTTGAAAAAGTCGACTTCAGGGATGGCCCTCAGCTCCGTCTTCGCTGCGGCTTCAATCTGCTCTATCGTCTCAAAACGGTGTCCCCGGAGCGGTTTTTTGAGCTTGTTGAACAGCCAGAAGTCGCACGGTGCCAAATCAGGTGAATACGGTGGTTGTGGAACGATATGAGTCGAGTTTTTGGCGAAATGTTCACGAAGAATGATCTCATTGTGAGACGATGCATTATCATGGTGCAAAAACCAAGAGTTGTCTTTCCACAATTCCGGCTTCTTTTGGCGGATAGCGTTACGCAAACGACGCATAACACTCAAATAATATTCCTTGTTGACTGTTTGACCCGGGGGAAGGAACTCATAATGCACAACACCCCGATAATCGAAGAAAACAGTCAACATGACCTTGATTTTTGAGCGACTTTGGCGCGGTTTTTTTGGTCTCGGCTCACCTTTGGCACGATATTCGCTCGATTGGTCGGTTGTTTCCGGGTCGTAAGCATAGATCCAAGTCTCGTCTCCAGTGATCATGCATTTCGTCTTGTCAATGTAGTCAGAAAGCATTGTTTCACACACGTCAACTCGACACCTTTTTTCCAAAAAATTCAATGATTTCGGTACCAGTCGAGATTTGACGTGTTTGAGGCCCAAAACATCCTTCAAAATGGTATTGACTGAGCTTTCGATATGCCAATATCATCAGCAAGGTCTCTAATCGTTAATCGACGGTTTTCAAACACCAAATCTTTAATTTTTTGGACGTGAGCTTCGTCGGTTGAGGTTGATGGTCGCCCAGCACGCTCTTCGTCTTCGACACATTCACGGCCTGCTTGGAACTCACTATACCACTTGTAAACATTTTTTTTCGACATAGCCTCATCACCAAAGGCTTTCTGCACCATCCTCAACGAATCCGCAGCAGAAAATTGATTCCGCAAACAAAATTTAATGCAAATTCTTTGATCAACAAATTTTGACATCGCAAAAAACGAGAAATTCACTTTTAGCAGTCCACAAAACGAAGCGTATCTCAAACACTAATGAATATTTTGACGTGTAATTTGGCAGGGATGTCAAAGACAGTCCTACCAACCTAAAAATAAAAGGATTTTTTCAAATTCCCCAGCGCGCTAAATTTTAAATGCAATGTCACCTTACTTTTTGGACACAGTAGTATATATCAACACTAAATTAAATCGACGCTGTGTACTATATATAAACCTAATTTCTTTCATTAAATGAGAATTAGAATTCGATTCTGGTAGGGAAATTTAATCTTTAATTCATGAATTTGAATGCGGTTCAGAAAGACGACGGCACCAAGAAGAGTTCACCAGCCGTGAATTTACCTTAACATCCAAAATATTCGAATTGTCTGTTTGGTTGATGCAAAAAGGATCTCATGAAGCCATGGAATTTATATTTAGAGGACAACATATTTGAATTAATAGGAAATTCATCCTAGAGCATTTGCAAATAAACACAAACTGCGCCTTCCCGACAAAATGCGTCTAAATTATATAGCATGTTCGACTGGAGATTAAATATATATATCCACCGACACTAGCACACATTCATGTGCCGAGTGCATAATCATTCAATGTCTCATAAATCGAATGTTCACATGCACATTTATAGTAATTTGAATAGTACGTGGTTTTAGTTGGAGTGCTGAATTTCATATACCTAATTCTCTCTCTCTATATATAGCATATATATACTCTCACTCTCTTCCCCCCCCTTTTTCTATCTCTCCATATAGCATAGAAATACAAAGTGTAAAATTATAACATTCAGCATCTGAATATTTTTTGAATGCAAATACACATCAACCGTGTTAGCTGAAAAGTTTAAGCACTTTTTACAAGAAAGCATGTTGTGTATTTACGAAATTGTATTCAATGGAAAAAATACAGTTTTGTCAATTCAAAGCATTTCATTTCATTTAATTTTTTGAAGATCGGTAAAAAACTAACAACAAGATCCACCAATCTGTATAAGTTTGCTGTTAAGAGTCGGTGGTACTATTCCATCCAAAACGAAAAATGATTATTATAATTTTACACTCTGAGTGCATGTATTGCGTATACAGAAAAATACGGCAAGCCATGTGCATATGCATGTGCTTGTACTAACGCATTATGCGGAAGTACACGTTTTGAAACCGTTTGGATTGTAGAGTTCGGTATAACATCACCAATAACAAGAGTTGTGATGCTAGCAGACAGTAAGACTGCAGCAAATCTAAGTTTGTGAAATTGGACACTAATTCCGTTGCAATTAGGCATGTCAGATAATTTATCATTAACGCTATAAATATCATTTGAATCGAAACAAAATGGTTACGATTCATATGCTGATGCCAATTAAGTATACAGTAGAACCTCGATTAT
Organism: Sitodiplosis mosellana; assembly: GCF_009176505.1. NCBI lineage: Eukaryota > Metazoa > Arthropoda > Insecta > Diptera > Cecidomyiidae > Sitodiplosis > Sitodiplosis mosellana. The sequence continues at coordinate 23,342,466 of NW_022601467.1, read as the reverse complement.
CCGTCCTCCCATTATCCGTCACCTCCGTTAACCGTCACACCTTTTCAAGGTGGAAAAGTTTTTTTTAGTTCATTTTTCAGTTTATTTCACTTGAACATACGAATAAAGTTGCCAACTAACTTTCATAATCAAAATCTATTGTGTGCCCCTTGTACATTCGCACAATAAGATTTGAAATCAGAGGCTTTGCGTTTTCGGTACACTTCTCGTATATACAAGATTGTCCAATATTTTGGACAATGCACCAAATCTGTTCTCGAATCTATTATATATTTTTCACATCACCTTGTTTTTCATCATAAACTAATTAGAAAGTATTGAAATTTTGATTATTTTGTTCCATTTATATGAAAGTCTCGATTATCCGTCTTTTTCGATTATCCATCAATGCGCTGGTCCGGTGCCTGACGGATAATCGAGGTTCTACTGTATAATGTTTACGTCAAAATGGATGGAAAATTATAGTTTTCGGAACAAAAGTCTGATCCTATAAAATAATCCGAAAAAAGTATGATTTTACGGCACAAATTGAATAATAACACATAACAACATGCATGAAGCGCTGAGAATAAATTCCGAACACTATTGAAGTGTTGGCTAATATGAAACATAGTATACTGCAAAATTCTTGTTGTAATCACTATAGTGATTATATAAAGAAAGAGTTGAAATGTATTTGAAGCGTAATTCCAGAAGAAAGTTCGAACATCGATTTCCCCCTTTCAACTAAACAAATCAAAGTACAATTTAAACCCTAAATTGTATAAACACGGAAAAATCAGGTTTTTCATGACTCTTGGAGTGATTTTCGTGCAAAACGGAAACGAACGAAATTTCGATAAGTCGGATGGACTATCCCGAATCGGAATAAAATTTCTGCCAATATTTCTGATGTATGCCATAATTTGCAATCACTCCAATGGGGTCCGGAATTTATTCCGAACAGTTCATAAAAATGGAATGAAATTTTATAAATGGATGAGATAATAGATAAAGAAGATAGTTGCACACTTACAAAGTGTTAAATAACGGCAGTTGATTCTTCACTTTATGATTCTTCGAGAGAAAAATTAAATTGTGAAATACATTCGAATGTTCATAAAGACAAATGTACAGGATAAGTCCGAATCATGAAAATATTCAATAAAAATAAGGGAAGGCTGCAACCGTTTCATAATTTATTCGAGGAATCTCTTTGGGCAATTTTCGATATGCTTTGTATTTGCATCATTTGTTAAATGCACGCAGTTTAAAGCAATGCTAAGTGTGGCCACACAGTGAAAACATAGGCCAGTTGAGGTTCTCTCTTTCCCATCTTTTTCTTTGTCTCTGTCTCTCCGATTCAAACAACAGAAACAGCAGCGGTAAACATCTCTGTCGCCTTCAGCTGGACTTTAACACAGAAGGCAGCATTTTTCAATTCAATTTAAATTTTAAATAAATCTTTGGTGGTCCAGCTTCTGGAAGTGAGTAAAAACAGAACACGCACTCACTAAACATTTATAGCACAACGCAAACAATAATCACGAAATCAGAAACGAAAATTTATTTCCGTCGCATCTGCGAACAGCGCGGGAACAAGAAAAACCAAAACTAACAAACTCACATATAATGATTGGCGGTTGTGCGGTGTTACCGTGGTTTTAATTAGATGCTTCTGTTTCTCATTTTTTTCCCATTTATAATTGATTTCGTTTGTGCTAATGAATCACTGAAGACAGATAAAATAAGGTTAACAGTTTATGAATGCTTCGAAAATTGTTCGAATTGGTTTGTTGTGATTGCGGTTTTTTGGGTAGTAGAAAAAGGAATTTCAATGTGAAAATAAAAAAGTAAAACTTGGTGTTTTGATTCCAACACCTGTAAATCCGAATAAATCTATTCATTTCGAAATGTTTACTCAATACTTAAAACTTTAAACATCGAAATTCATTCATGAAAAATCGTTTCAATCAAGATAGTAAAATCTGCTTCCAAATTTATAATGGACACACGCAACTTAAGTTCGAGTTTAGTAATGATCTTTTTTACGGTGTTAAATGAATGAATGGAAATTTGATATCTAATAAATTTTCAAATGATTTATCTTCAGTTTTGAGACAGGAATCTCATTATTCTTTCTTAGTCTTGTTTTTTTTTATGTTCCCGACCACTCATTCACAAATTTCAATGCCGATAAATCTAACCTGTGTGTTAAACCGAGTAAAGTAGTTGACATTTGGTCCGTATAAAATTTCTGGTGTAACCATGATCATTTTTTATGAGTTCGGATCAAGAATCTACGTTGGTTTCATAAATTTACGGTAGCAACAAGTTGTGGTCATCAAAATCAATCCAAAAACGAAGTGAAGAATAGAGGGAAATACGAAACTGATCGATTACTGATATAATTAAAAAGAGAAAAACAAACAAATTTAAAGATACAAATATGTGTCTTATATATCTTTTCTTTTTTTGTTTGCTTTTCGATGCAAAGGAAAACACGTAATAAAAATGATCATGGAGATCAATGGAATACGATGAAATAAATTATATGCGCGCGACAGTCAATAAAAATTATTTTTGTTTCTCTACTCATTAATTCCAAACAAAAAAACGAGCGCTGCTTATCTTTTGTTATTGATCTGCTGATTGATATCGCGTGCGGTTTCGTGTTTCATGAGAATGAAACGAAATAACGAATTGAGACAATAGAACCTAATTTTGAAAATTGTCGAGTATTCGGTTAAATTGCCACTGAAGTGTCGCATAGTAGCTTTTATGAGTGTGTGAAATTAGGACTGGAGAAAAAAAGTAACCGAACGAATAATTACCGTTTTGTAAGTTGAGTTCTCTCTGTGCCACAAATGAAAGCAATGCATTTTTAATTTGAAATAGTCAGTGAAAACATCATGGTGGAAATGTGGAAATGTGGAAAATGAAGGGGAACAATTCAATTTTCGAGACGATATTCACGACATGGCAAAAGCCTTAACGTGTATGTAGTAAACTAAGGTGTGTGTTATTCCAATGCTGATATACTTCGAGTCTGTAGCCGATGAAATGCGATGTAGTGCAACACAACATTACACAGGAGAACAATTCAAAAACACAATTTAATGCCAACATATCGGATTAGTCAGAAATCTATGCACAACGCAATCGGAGGTGGTTTTTTCTTGGTTCGTAGAGAAAAGTTTCCTCTTTCTCGTCTTTCGCAGTTTTCGTTTGCCAGTACTTCACGCTTAACGTTGTAGTGCCGTTGTTCAGCAACTCGTATTCATATCGTACACACATTAAAATGAATCGAAAACCCAAAAGCAACACCGGCATCGGAGCGGCGCACGTTCAAATCAAGTTTATGTACTATACATTTGGGAAAAGAATCTTTAGGTGCTAGTAGCATTGATATCTAGTGTGATATGAAAAAATGTTGATTTTTTACAGAAGTCTGGCGTGGAAAACAGTATTGCTTTTAAGACTTTATATTTGACAGAAGATAATTTTTCGTGGCGATATCTACCAAATCTCATCTGTGTTGGACTGATTCACGTGTTGACCGAATAATGAATGCTCTAGAATTTGATTTTATTAAAACTGATACCCATCGGATTTACATTTATTTTCGCTTTAAGATGTTAGAGAATGATATTACAACGAAACATTTATTAACGTTGATATTATTTATTTTTTCAATCAATTTTTATCAATGCGTTTACTACAAGTATGTTAGAAAAAACGTTTTCAGTTTATTCTATATTTAAAAACACCGCTAAGTTGCTGCGTGAATAGTATTGCAGGAAAAATTGATGAATTCGGATTTATGGAAAAAACTGATAGCAATTGATATCAATATACACACTGTAGAAAAGATTAACTCACAGGTGTCGAAAACATATTACGATTCGAACGATTGTGGACCTAAAGATTTTTGCGCTTCCAACGCTAGCGAATCAACTACCGAAGGCGCAGCACATGGTCCAACACACACAGTACACATAATATTCGCTTGCTCAAATGCTTGAGCGGAGTTTAAGTCATGTTTTTTCATGCCATACTGTGTAGTGCCGGCGATGGTTCAGTTCAGAGCTTCATCGCATTGTTTCAATACGTTAAACGTCTTTTGTATTTTGTGTGCGATGTACGTACAAGCACAAAGCAATATAAATGTCCGTCGTATGTTGATTGTGGCTGGAATTTGGCATCGCTGAAACCTATTTCCATAAACGTTGGTACTTTTGCCCATTTATCGTTACCCAAATACAGTAAATATTCTTATTTCGTTAGGCAACTTGAATGACTATACAGTGTAGTGTCGATTTGGGTATGTCAGTGAATTAAGGATTTAAGTTTTTTTATTGTTGTGTGAAAAATGCAAAAACACGAATTCAAATAGAACCAAAGGGAATAAAATCAAACAAAAACATAAAAACACATTATATGGATGTTATCGAAGGAGTAACAGTTTGATAATAACGGTGAGGAAACTCAGCTTTGTGTATGAACGATATTAAATATTGATGGGTGGTTGAATGAAAACACCGTCACAAATTTTAGAATAATACTTATGCGTAAAGATTTTTCAAAATGAAACTTTCACATTTGGCATGTGAACTCTTTTGTCAATAATTTTATTTTGAAATAGTACTATAAATTTTATACACGTTATGATCGTACTGTATGTTATCGATCACAGCGAAGAAGTAGCTAAACCACTTATAAGTTTGTCAATAAAAAGAAAGTGGCATTTGAAATAAACAGTGCTGTGGACTCAGTATTATTCGTTGGAAAACAAAGAAACAACGATAAATAAGAGAATCGCTACACGAAGTGCCAATATGAATGAAGATTGGGAACAGGTGACTCCGTTCATACAAGAAATGCAACACTGTGCTGATGATGACTACTTTAATCCCCAAGAGGTAAGTGCACTGAGATCGTGATGCATATTTTAAAACCAACACACAACATTAGCTATAAGAATGTAACAGCATTTCCACCGAGTAGCTGACATCATAAATTCAATTAGACAAGAAGTAACAAAACCTTGACTGTTGCCGCTTATTTTGTACGTGAATACTGTGTTTAATTAAGTAATTTAGTCATGGATTTTTTACCCTAATTCATTAATGTGCAAAACGTATTCGAGCGCACAACCAAGCGCCTGAACGTGCTAAAAATGGAAATGATAATGAAAAGGGCACCCTGAATTGCAAATACTTCTCTGTTCTTTAATTTCCATTCGAATATATTTCCCCAAATGAGTTGTGGTCTAAACGAAGTCATATGCGCGTGAATATATTTATGTTATTCAAAACACCTAAATACGATAACGACGATGAAGAATCATAAAAATATGGCCTTGCAATTATACGCATGCCGACAACCTATGAGGAAATGCTTGTGTTTGGCTGGTATGCTACGTGAGGTACAGTTTTTAAAGTCCAACGTTTCACGTCTTTTGATCAAACAACAATATCCTATCAACAGTTAAAACTTGGGGAACGAAACACATTCAAAGACTAAACAAATATCATGTTAATTGAAAAATGTATGTAATTTGGCGTTGGTTCTATTACCGCTTATTGATGCAACAATGAAACATTAGCATACTGTGCGTTCTAGTCTATAAAGCATGACATAAAATCAGTAATCATCATATAAATAAGGACTCTCCGAGAGTTTCACCACTCACTTATTGTTCTTGTCACCAAACAGACGGCAATTTCATGTGTGATCAAAGATCATGTGAAAATTCGACTATTACTAGTTTAAATAAATAAGCAAAACTACTTTCAATTGAATGTTTACATATTTCTATGACACTGCTGATTGTTCTCTCATTCCACTCTTACTACACTAAGAAATATTACATAATAAGTATTAGGATAAGTTTCCATTTTTTTTCGAAAGTACCAAAACTTTCATAGTGTTTTATTTAAACTATGTAAATATGTTATGATTACTATTTACATCAAAAAGTCATGTTATATGTTAATAATAAGTGTTATCGCGAATCAAGATCTGTAATTGAAACATAGTTCCAGTTTTACTATAAATCTAATTTACTTTAGAGAAGTCATGGTTCACAAATGAAAACGTAAAATAAACGCAGGCTACTTTTAGTATTAACTTAAGATTCGTCAACTAACATAAACTCGACTATTGTTATACCCAAAATCTAAACACAAGGAAAAAATCAGAATTTTTCACGAATCCAAATGGATACATTTATCCTGCAAAACCAAACTATTCAGCCAGTTAAATGCGGTGTGAATGAATAAATAAAAACAAAAATATTATATGGCCTGGACTCCAATTCACCTTTTTCATTATACTTTTCAGACCAAGTCATGGGATAGAGGGAACATTTTGTGACAAGAAATTGTTCACAGAAATGATCAAAGTGGACGAAATTTGGTGACAAAAATCAAGAAATTTGTTTGATTTATATTTATATATTTATTCTATTGGGCAGTTCTTCCTTCAGAATAAAATCAACAAGAGTATCGTAGTTAATGTGTTCGATCGCAATAAACTTTGGCAAAACGAATGTGACGATCAGTTGAATGTTATTTAGAATATATGATGTTTCCATTTCTTCCAACCCTTCAGAGCACAGTATGAACCAGCAAAAACGGATGAAATCAAACAATGGAAACCCAATGTGCCAAAATATGTATGTTTTTAATCATCTTTTCGAGCATCGGTGAATTTATTCTGGGGGACCTTGAGTATTACTCGATTAATGGTTAGGGGAATGTATCCATGAGTTGATCGTCTAAGCTCTTTTGGCCATAAACATTTTTATTTATGGACTTATGTGGATTTATACATACCATTGGATAGTTATTGACATTAGTTAGAAGTTCTTGAAAGCCGAATTTTGTTGTCTCTTCTGAAAAGTTTGTTTGACCAATTTTCCAAAGTGTTGATTTTTGATGCCTCAAAATATTGTATCCATGAGTCCATCTATTCAAATCTATATTACACATTAACTTGGGAAATAGATTTGTCTCAAATTTTGTCAGTATTCTAGTTTACAGATTTACCCGTAATAACATATTATTAACTATGTAGTAAGTGTAACAACATACCGATGTTACACTTTAAAAAAATCTTTTTTGTTGTTACACTTTGAAAAAATTCGATTGTGTTGTTTCATTTCAATAAATTTTTTATTTTTGTTTCACTTATATGTGTTGTGAATAGAAATTGCGTTTTCATTCTCGGACATTCAAATACATCTTGGCATCCCGTGAATTTGACAAACTCAACACGGAAATGTACTACACATGTGTGGAAAAAATGAAATCCTCGCCCAAGCATGATGCATCGAGATTTTGGCAATATGTTGATTCAAAGAAGAGTACTGACAACAATCCGAAAGTCATGCAATTCGATGCCGATGTGCGCACGGCAAACGAAACGGAATAGGCCAACCTGTTTGCAAAATTCTGGAGGAATTCCAGCTCGACATCAATTTTGTGCTTGAAGAGCTACAAGCCGCGAACACCAGGAAAAGAACGGATCCCGATGGTATGCACCCATTGATACTAAAGAATTGTGCGAGTCATTTGGCGGCTCCACTCACGGAGATCTTCAATAAATTATTGTCAACTGACCATTTTCCTGACAAATGGAAGCGCTCGAGTGTATCACCCATCTTCAAAAAGGGGGCGAGATCAAAGATTGAAAACTATCGTTGCATTGCTAAGCTCAAAACTGTGGCGAATTTCTTTGAGCTTTTGGTGAACGTCAAACTTCTGTCACTGGTACAGGACAAAATCACCAAAAAACAACACGGCTTTATAAAGTTTAGATCTACTGCATCCAATCTCACCAAATTTACCTACTATGCCCGAAGAGGCATAAGTTCAGGTGCGCAAGTGGACGTTCTCTACACGGACTTAACTAAAGCGTTTGACAGAGTTAATCACAATAGATTGATTCTGAAACTCAGATCGTTCAACCTGCCAGACAATCTTCTTGCTTGGGCGGAGTCATACCTGTCAAACCGAACAAAATTCGTTAAGTATGGAAGCAACGAGTCAAACGAATTCAAAGTATCATCTGGCGTGCCACAGGGAAGTCATCTCGGACCTACCTTTTTGTTATTCATCAATGACATCAACACAGTGAAGCGCAATGGTAATATATTCAGCAAATTCAAAACCGTTCAGAGTTCAGTTTGCATTGCTTTTGTCCCTATCGGAAGATCACTGACTTCAATTATGAATGACGTTTAAAATGTTTTTTTCTGACAAATGACTTTTCCAACATTTGGGTAAACCTTATGACGAAAGCATTTACTTATACTTCCAAACTATACCGTATAGATGCCGTTAGAGCATTCATTGCTGAATATTTTCCATTTACAGCGCACTTTGTTGAATGATATGGTGGATGAAATGGACGACATAATCATTCCCTTGTTCGCCGATGATGTGAAAATTGCCATGATGATCAGAACGAGCACGGATGCTGAAAAGCTACTATCGGCTATCGAAAAGCTAAAAGATAGGTGCGATGCCAACAATTTGCACTTCAACCTCGACAAATGTCCTTACAATCGCCACGAAGAAATGGGACATTATCGATACAAAGTGCAAATACGGTTATTTCACTTTCAAGCAAGTATCGGACCACAAAGATCTCGGCGTCATCATTGATCAGAAGCTTAGTTTTGTCAAACACATGGACACAATTACATCGAAGGTGACAGCGGCCCTTGGATTCATCAAGAGATTTTGCTACGACATAACCGACGTTCAAACGCTCAAAAGATTATATTACGCAAAGACATAACAATTGGAGATTGCATACGCACGTTACGGCACACTGACTACCTAAAAATCAAAGACAGGCTCATGGACAAACAAATCAGAGCTCAAGTGCCATAAATGTGCAAATATGCAAATAAAGTGGCTGATCCATTCAAAAATTCAACCATCCGTGCTAGCTTCATCACATCAGTACGCAATGAGTAAAGTTAAAAATTTAATTTGAAATACTGAAAAATTTGTATACAAAATTAATAAACTAATTATTCAGCCAGTTTTTGGTGGTGTAAATGAATAAATCGCAGCATACATTTTTGTTTTTGTGCATCACTTGCATTCAGGGCCGTAGCCAGCTCGGAACATCCGGGGGCGCTCATGGGAGCTCACAAAAACAACAGTTATGAAAACTAAAACAGCAGAACTTAAAACTAACAATTCATATTCAAATTAACATTGCCAATGGCACGACAATACTACAATCGATTCAAACGGACCGAATATTCATTTGAAATTGCCATCGTTTTCTTTTTCAAACTGTTGGCTTCAGTTAGTTTTCAAAAATTCGATTGTTACTATATTGTGATTTTTTTTTCAAATATTATTTTCCTGCTCAATGTCAAAACTTTGACAAAATTCTAGGTATATTTCTGAACGTACATATATGTTTTGAATCGTTAGAGGACGCTCGGCACCCTTTCGTGCCCCAGTGGCTACGACTCTGCTTGCATTCAACGAAAAATAAAATCTTCGGGTTTTCAGAACTCCGTGCTTACATTTGATTGTACATCTTACTGTACAAAAACTAATATTTTTGAGTATACATCAATATATGTTCTACCGAAAAATAATTTTTAAGCGTTAGTTTTCTATCATTTCCCCTTAAAAGTAATTTGAACATAGTTTTTATTGAAAAAAATTCGATTTCCAATATAGGTAGAAAAATAGTTTTGTGAATTGGCTTGATAAGACATTTGACAAATTTATTATTTTCGCATTCTTGATGTCACCGATTTGTTTTTCGAAATAAATCCCTCAAGAGGCGGAGATTTATTCCCAAGATTTTTGGGCCCGTCTAATCCGAATCTGGCGTTAGTTCATTACAGTTTCCAGAGAGATTTCGTCAACCTACTTCCACTATCACAATTGCCATGAAACTCTCAGGATCTCATTTTTTTCACTATAAAATAAAATCTCAGGAAGTTTTATGCTAATCCGTACACTATTATGTTCAGCCAGAGCTTGGCAGTGTTAACCATTTGTCTGTAATAAGTGAAATGTTACGTTTGCTGTAATGAAGGGTCATATGGACCCCAAAACAAAAAATTCCACCATCTTGAATCGTTTGGAACATACACAGTTTTGAGTATTTTTGATGGAATTTTGCCTCATTTTCATAAAATCTTCAAATTTCTGTGAAACAAGTTTATGTTTTTCAAAAGAGCGTATCAAGAGAGGAAAAATACGAAACATTGCAATGAGACGATTTTATACCGATGCTGCCATCTAGAACTACGCGCCCGTCACGTAGTACTTAAGGCATAGCAATGGCGACCCATTAATACTGTCAGAACTGTCAAATGCGTTTTAGATTTTCAAAGGAATTCCGTTCATCAATTGAAGTGATTCCACTTCTGAGCTTTTGTATAATCAACCCATTAGCGCCCAACGTCCTATTTTTAGGACGCGAAATTCGTGATTTTTTTAGTGACTTTTTTTACATTTTTCTTTCTTTCGGCTAAACGGTTTGGAATTTTGGAATGAAATTTTGCAGGGTGGTTGCCAAATGTCCAGAGAGAATTTTCACAAAATTTCCCGAATTTTCTGATTTTCCATTTTCCCGGAAAACTCGTGAAAAGTCGATTTTTTTTTTTGATCAGAATGACATGAAACTTTGGGAAAATCATATTTGGCCAAAAAATAGAATACCCACAAATTTTCATCGGAAAATTCGAAAAAAAAATTCCTTGGGCGTTAATGGGTTAATAATTGCTGAGATCTTTTTATTTTTACTGAAACAATTTCGACTTCATTAAAAACTCGTGTGTTCGCTTCGGTGGTTCTGCTTAATACATATAAATACAATGTCAAACCAAACTCTGCCAACTGAATAAACATCAATAGAAGTCGATAGAAATGTGTGAAAATATTTGTAAGTTTGAATTTTTTAAATAGTGGATACAAGATAAACAACTATTGATTTATTATTACTTGAAAATAATTACAAAAATTTTATAATACGCATGATGTAATACACCAAAATGATCATGCACATTTCATCGATTCCTGTGTATTTCATGAGTAATGTGAATTTCATGTCAATACAGAAATGTGCTATCCACAGCACATTTTTGTGCTGCCCACAGTACATTTTTGTTCTCTCCATAGCACATTTTTGCATTGACATGAAATTCACATTACTCCTGATTTACACCAATATTAGACCAAGAGCCATCAAACAAAAGACATTACTCCTGAAATACACGCTTGTGAATAGATGATATCCGTAGTTCTATAAATTTTTCTCTTCAAAAAATCAAAATCAACATTTTCGAATACGAAAAATTTCAACAAGTTTTCTAAAATTAATACAGAGAACTCGTTTGCATTAAATTTGAAGACATCACCCAGAAATTGGAGCGCTATCATTGTTTATCATTGTCGTTACTCCTGAATTGCAAAATCTCTAATTCAAGAAATTTCAAACAATCTTTCATATATTTATTTAATCAGAAATAAGAATGATGTTTCAAAATAAAAATTCGCTCTTTATTGGTGACGATGTTTTTTTCTGCTACTGTCCTCAATGTAATACTAATAATATGTATATGGCGGACCAAAATGCCGGAAACTAACTAACGAAGATGCTGTCATGGCGAAGCAAAATGCCGGAAGGGCATATTTACCAAATTCTCATTCCAAACTGTCATTCCATTATACATAATATGAATTAGACAACAAATATGATGTACACTTCAGAACTTATGAAATCGAAAAATAAAGAACGAGGAGGTTGCATTCTTGACAACTTTGACATTTCGATGTACACACACATATAAAAACGTATGGCGGATTGAAAAACGTCACCAATGAACTAAACTATCACTTGGTGTAGCAAGTTCATTGAATGTGTGAACGGGTGGCAATATTCGATGACTTCAAAATCATATGAAAAACCACACAAGTGTTGACAGTGCAAACTCACGATTTTTTCGAAATATTTCTTTGGAAAACAAATCGTGGAGGAAGCCTAGGCTTTGCAGAGCCCGAATATCAACAATAAAAGAAAATAAATGAATATAATTCCCAAACAAATAATGTATATAAAATGTATGGCGTTTCCAATCTCACCACTGTTCACCACAATCAGTCAAAGCATTAATGTGAATGACGCATGACAAAGTGACTTTGACAGCAACGCATATGAATTAATGTCATGTTTACAGTCGGAAACGTCAATGCAAAATCTCCAGTATCCAGGTTCAGTCTACTTTAAATAAATTTACCGGTGTTCGCGGGTTTTTACACACACTTGTTGACGCTTGTTGAACTATCAAAAACAAACTATAAACAATGGCTGCCACTGAGTAATGGCTGTCACTGCAGCTATGACAGCCCATACTTAATGTATGTTACACATAAAAAAATTTAAAAAAATAAATTCAATCTAAAATATATTTAAATAAATTAAATTCATAGGAATAAATAAATGTTTCACTAACAATGAAGACATTTAGTGCCGATATATTTCGATTTTCCACCGAAACAAATGTAATTTCATTTGGTCGATCGAAGTTACCAAAGAAGGTAATGTTATTCAGGAGTAATGGGATTTGTTCATTAAATTTCAATAGTGAATGCGTCATAAGTTGATTTATGTTTTATTGTCGGACTTTTGTCGTAAATATAAATGAATCTATTTTCCATGTATTTTACAATTTATTAGTCCAATGAAAATGTAAAATTATAAATGAATTAATGTGGAAATTCAATGATTATAATACGATCTCCAAACACCGTATTTAAGATTACTTAACATTCATGTGAGCGCGTACAACTGACATTCGGGCGCGTAGTGGACGCGTAGTGAGTGAGTAGTCCTCACACTGCACCGCTATGGAAAAATAAGTATACCATCGAGTTGATGTGAGTCATACATAGAAAAATATAAACCGAAAAGATGTAATTATTCGACAAAAAATAGAATTTCATCATACATACGTTTACCGTTGGCTCAGCACTGCGCTCGCTGTAGCTATGCACATCAACGCACGCCACTTATACAGTGACTTGCGTCATCGATATGCTCGGATATATCCGCAGATACGAAATGCTGAGATGCTGAGCCATCGGTATACGTATGTTTGAATTTCATCAATTTAGGTGTCATTTTGTAATGACCAAAACATCGAAACTACTTGTCATATCTGAACAAAATATGGCTCAAAATGAAGATAATTCATTCAAATTTTTCAAATATTCTCGATTTAATGAGATAAAATAAGATTTGAGCGATAATAACCCCATATTACAGCAAACGTAAGTTTTCAAATTTAGTCAACATATCTCGGGTAATTGTGGATCAATTATACGAATACGCGTGCACATAATGACGCCTAGATGCAAACATTTATGCGATTTAAGACGTATCAAAACAATGTCAACAATCTGTTGTATCGTTAAGGTTCATTCAAATAATATTTGACGTTGACGATTTCTGTCTTTGATATTTATCAAATGTCAAGATAATGAGATTGTTCTTATTCGAGGTAAATACGTCGATAGTTTTGGTATGTATAAAAATCAATGAATAAATGCGTGCGACGTTTTACTCTTGTTGGAAATAGCATCTGGAATATAAATCATAAGCAAAACCGTGTACAAATGATTGAAGTAAACAAAAATAATCTACAGAAAATGTGAACCGAAAAAAGTCACACTTCAAATGTGAAGTCTGATCGTTGAACAGAACAGAACAAAACAAAGAAAGAAAAATTTGGTGTTAGTTCTCATTTATGTCTCATTCTCACGTGAAAAAAGTCGTTGCAATTTTGGATTCGAAATAGTCGATATCGCGTAGTCGAGACGATTATGTCGCGAAAACTTGACCCATGCAATTCTAACGATACTATAATTTTCACCATTACAATATGGTTTTTGTGTTTGAGTCTATCGAGAAGAGTTTCACATAGTGAAGACACTATCAATGCTCCCATACAGAAAAAACATTTTTCACATGTTTTCTGCCCCCGAAAACGTCACTTTTTAACACGTAAATTATTACAGGTTGCGAAAAATGATAATATTCTGATATGAGTGTACTCGTAAAATCAACCAATAGCGACTGACAGTCCAGTTCTTGTGCCACCAAAGAACACATGTTGAACTGTGATATTTATTTTCATTTTATATTACTGTTACAAGTGCTACCATTTTTGTATATATGCGTGTTCATGAAAAAATGTAAGAATGCTTGGAATAAGTCCCGGAAATTTTAAATAAAATGGTCACTATCCCCGATTTTACACTTATTTCACAGCGTTGATGAGGACTGTTTGATCGAGCGAGCGTAATGAATGACAATATATGACCAGTGGTAACAATGTTTATGCTTCTATAATATAAAAGTCGTCAAGTCTAAATAGCAACTTATGGGCTCTTATTCAACAAATGCAATAAAACTGAAACCTCTTTGAATCTCGATCGTTCTTTTCATTTCACTTGTCTTGTCTTTTTTGTTAAGTTGAAGCACTTTAGGTTGTAACTCATCTGAGCCGCGACATGGATGGATGGATATAACTGAGAAATGGGTGGAATGGCAAAAACTTACGCCATGTGTTAGAAATCTCACCCTTGAAGCGATGTGTATTTAGATCCCTTTTGTTTTCTGCTGTTTTTGTTGCTCTATTTGCTGCTCGTTTCTTGGGTGTATTCAATACATTGACACTAAACGTCACAGCAGAATGTTTTTATCATTCAGGTTTTTTTATTTTCATTCAGATGCTCGTCTCTTTTTTACTCTTGTTTGGTATGCGATCATATCATCATTGTACGTATTTCAAATTGAATAATATGTATTGTATGCATTACGTCCCTATCTACAGTATTTTCATTTACGTTTATACTCTGATATGAGAAACACTTTTCGTAGAACGTGAAATGTGCCATAAATACAATATGACATATAAGGGTGCCTGTTTTTGTGTCAGTCTAAAAACTGAGTTCGAAAATAAAAAATGTATCACATGAAAGAGGAGTATGCAACTTGTATGCTGCAGAAACATCAATAAAATGGTAAACACGAAAATAGCTGAGCCACTGCGAAATGATTTCATGGTAATTTAGCTTTTAAACCTAATTCGTACTGGCACAATATTAAAGCGGAATAAAATTTATCGAAAAACAAGCCATTCCATGATTTCCTTCTGACCCATACTTCGATTTTTATTTTGTTTCTTTATGACCACCTAAAAATGCGAAACCAGTTTGCGGAGAATAAACATTAGCCAAAACGAAGCTATTGTCCGGAATCAGCAATCGCACATATCTTTGAAGGAGGTAATTGCGTCATAGCCATTCAATGGGATGGACTGTTTAAGCCATTTTCGGAACATTCGCAGTGGGAGATGAAATTAATAGCAAAACAAAATATACCGTTTGTCACCCCCTGAGACCATGCTCAACCACTTAACCACATATAGCGCGATATGCGCTAACTATTCAAATTGCAGTCACAGGAAAATGTGCTTCACTAACGCTGCACATTAACGCTTGAATTGAATCACACTACCACTATCAGTGCCATAGAAAAACCACGGGTGTGACATAACCATAAAATGCACATCGCTCATGTGTCAGAAAACGGAGTGAGTGATTTGGCACACTCTATAAATCTATTGAATTCGGAGTAAAGTATTTTAAATGTTGCAGAACAAGTTCCGAAGTTCGCATCATCAGATTGTCGTAAACATTTTTGACTAATTCTCAATAATGCCATGACAAGCGAAATAAGTAGAGAAACACAATGTTCTTTTTATTAAACTAACCTACCGGCGATAATGAAGATATGTTGTCTTTCAAATTGTTTACACAACATATTTGCATCGAATATTTTGTTTATTTTAATCCATAATAAAAAAAATCGTACTTGATTTCCCCCTCCAACGGTAGTGAATAGACACGACTAAATGAACTCATTAACAATGTTCCGTAATGAACAAAAAAAATACTTATAAAATTGATGTTTATCACCTGCTACGCTCTCATGAAAATCAATTTTGCACATTCGTGAAATTTTTATTTTTTCGTCTTCTTTATTATTGAATATAAAAAAGATTCAATAGTTTGCGATAAACATTGAACGATCTGACTCACAACTTTTGACACTTGTCTCGCAGCGCTAGAAGTGAGTTGTCAGACACTTAGATGGAATACCTGTGACGACAGTACAAATTGGCACAAATGAAAATAACATACGCCTAGTTTATAGATCGTTGTGCGAAGAAACAATTCTGTGCAAAAATCTCCGTCTGATAAAATTTTCGAGCGAAAATCGTGTGGTGAATACCAAGTTTTTTTTGGCATGGCTGGTTATAAATAAAAATTATATGGCTCATTTGAGATCTTCTGTGGGTAGTTCGCAAAAAGGTCAGCAGACCTACGCGACGGCGCCCTTACTCTAATCCATACATCCATACGGATCTTCCTTTAAAATTTACAAATAGTCAATAAAAATGATAAAACGGCAAAAAAAAATGACGAAAATTCAACAAAATATTACCATTGTCTTCAGATTGAGAAAAAAATTCTGACAAAAGTAGCAATAAATTGAAAAAAAAATTGAAAATAAATTTTACATAAATTTATGTATTTAGTGCTGTCAAATTTATTGCAAAAAACCTCAATTTTAAACCTGATTTATTTCCTAGCTTTGTTTTCATTTTGTGTTCCAATAATTTAATAAATCAGAAGAAATCAAATTCAATCGATAGAATCGTGAACCATACCAGAATCGATATTCAAAATTAGAACGAATTTTATCAATTGCAAAAATTGATGTTGTTGCCGAAGAAAACCTTAATTACTTTAGAAAATCACAACAGTGAACTGAACCACTTTTATACAGACATATTTGAATTCAAATTTGATGTTGATGAGAAATTCTCACAACCTATAATAATTTGAATTGATGGCTATATTTCAATGTAATAAAACAATGAAAGTACTGAAACCACAAATGGCCGGTATGCTGTATGTCAAACGCATCCAGATCAACGAGAGAAATTGTATATGATATATCACACCAAGTAGATGATGCGATCCCAAAAAATTAATCGAGTTTCCGTTTGTATTCAAAATGAATAGCAAAATGAGTGTTAATACATTCATATATATACATATATATGCGATAATAAACAAAGGAAAGGGAATGAAGCAAAAGAAATTGAATACAATAAATTTTAATAGCTTTAAACTGTTCAATAAATTAATTTCAAATTGGATTACAATTAAATCAGATGTGAATAATTTGCTTCCCTTCATGGCAAACTTTGTCGTTTATCGGAATTCGGATCGTCGTAATCAAACCGCCACACGTGTATGCATTCGCATGCATTAAAGTGTCGTTGCTGCAGCGCACATATATCAATACGAGAACGTGTATATTTTGTATGAGATTGCGCTGTTCTGACGCTATGAACATTGTTCATTGAACAATGTTGTATTTTTCGGCATGTTATTTTTTGTTCATTGTTAGATTGGGTTTATCGGTGTTTTTAATTTGGTCTATATATAAATAAACTGATTGTTCATTTTCGTCCGAATTTTTTTTAATTGGATTTAAATAAATATAAATAAATGTTTGGTTTATAGGCCTTTCGGATGAGAAAATGGTATTTTAAAGCTCAATTGCATGGGAATGAGTGGTCATTTAGTTGAAACATGGGCTAATGTATTTGAAGCAAATCCAATAAATCTTAATTGACCTCAAGTACAAATTGGTATATTTTTGCTAATATTTCGTACGAAAAATCGACGAACGATTCTACCGTGATAAAACATTCAAATTAAAGCCAATTTGCAATATTCCTTTTTTGAATTCAAATTGGTAAGTGCTTGAATGGATCCTTTATTACTGTATAGTGTACACTGTACATGTAATAAAGTAATAGTGGAAACTTTGGACAAAATAATTTTCAATCAAACGGGACAAAAAAGGAGTCTTACCTTTGGAAAGCGTAATTTTGCAAATACGTCGTGCCTATTCATTTTTATATCCTTAGCGGATTACACAGATATCTAAACATCTGAAGAATACTGGCGAATAGCATTGAAACATTAGATCTACCTAACGGTGTCTACTATGATGCAACATTCATTTCAAATTCTGATTTGATCGATAGGAAAACAAGTTTTGTGTTCAAATACCGCCTAAATATCACAAGAACATTGAAGTATTTAACCACAAATTTTTGCTTCTGAAATACGTCTGCAGAAACGCCATTTTCGGTGCGAATTATTTCGGTTGAAATAAATTTCCAAAACGACCGGATTTTTCTACCACTTTGTGACAATATGCAAGATTGGATAATACTACAGGCCGATTCCGTGTCAAGAATTAGGAGGCATAGACCCATATTTAAATTTGTACTCCGTATCATTTGGTTAACATTTGACGATAAGTACAAGTACCGTCAGCGTTCATCTATTTCATTCAAAAATTTACTTCAGATAAAAATGCTAGTTTGATAAAAAATAATTTTATCTTACGTCAAAAGTGGTATGTTCTGGAATTTTTAATCAAAATTTAATTACTTGTAAGTCCAAGGGAACCAAAACCTTTAAATCCAGAAGATTTTATTTTCCTCCACTCATCTTCGAGTGATTGTGCCAACGTATCACACACCTACATTAACATAGCGAGATACTCGTTTCTTTTCGTTCTTTTTGGACTTGTAATGAAATGAATTCCACGGAACACATTTCCCGAGGTGATCACAATACTTTAACGTACGTCTATTTCGTACGGAACAATAATACGTGCATAATCTCTTATTTAATAATGTAGCCCTTTTGTTCATATCGTTTTCAAACCGTGGCGACGCAACGTAAGTGCATTAAATGGCATATCAATCGTTTTTAAGATTTATAGAAAACAATACAATGTTATAAATTCAAATATATTTTGTCACCGGCTTTCATACGAAATTTAAAAGGAGTAACATATTTTATTGTATGAAGAATTTGTTGACTTATAGTGCTTCTTCATTGGTGAAACGTAAATCTGTGTATTACTTTCACTAATACTACACCAATTATATGGTAAACCCATAATACATGGAGATTTAGTAAAACGACAGCATCATTTATAGTTTTATTTTATTGAACCGAATAAGTGGTACGATTTGGAAGGCTGGTGCGTGTATACGAATTATATATAGTCACGCGATAAAGAGATTGAGCATCTATTCAGTTTCCGCACAGAAAATAAACTCAGGTTGTTCTGGCATATTGGCGGCGAGTAAATGGTATATGTAGAAAACTCTTACGAAGCTTGGCACATTGATATTTCAAAATACAATAAACATAGCTGAATATTCTTTTTCCAAGATGGTTTAGCACAATGCCTCCTATTCCAATTGATCTTCATCTTATGTTTTAGATGACATGAAACGACACTTAATTCACTCTTTAAATTTAACAAAAATACCAATAACATGAGTAATTTTCGGTTTGATGCTAAACCATCACACTTTTAAAATATGAGGTAAAATAAATGATCATGTTTATATGTGGAATTTTTTTTAATAGAAATAAGCGACATCTTGACGCATGGAAATGAATCAATAAAATTAAAACATATGCAAACTCAATTATCACAGAGCATTTCAAAAAATGTTTCCTTCGTTCAAAAAATAATGTCCACTTATTAATGAAACACCCTAAATTAGTGATCAACAATTTTAAATCACGCTTTATCAAGCAACAAAGTGCGCTTTAAATGGAAAATATTCAGCAATGAACGCTCTAACGGCATCTATATGGTATAATTTGGAAGTATAAGAAAATTCTTTCGTCATAAGGTTTATCCAAATGTTGGAAATGGCATTTGTCAGAAATGAGTCTGTGATATTCTGATAGGGACAAAAGCAATGCAAACTGAACTCTGAAACGTTTTGGATTTGCTGCATATGTTAACATTGCACTTCACTGTGTTGATATCGTAGCTGCGCAATAGGTACACTCTGTGGTCACGTTTGAATTTAACTTTGCCCTGTTTTTATTCTTTACAACAACAAATCACACACATTCTGTGTAGTTCGGTAGCTGTATTAAATCGCTAATTGCGCAGCTATAGTTGATATTAAGGTAGTATAGGTTGGGCTTAAAAAATTGACAATCTAAGCAGTGATAAAAATAAGCGGTAGTTCTACCGGAAACCGGTAGTTCTTAAATGAAAAATGCAGCTCTAAATTGGAAATGCGGTAGTTGCTATTTTTATGATTTTGGAGAATTTGACACTAGATATAATTGATTTTCAGAAGTGAGGACCTTTTTTTTTTTTTAGTCCTCACTTTTAAAGACTGGTTTTACACTAGATAGAATCGATTTCCAAAAGTGAGGACCTTTTTTTTTAGGTCATTGATTTTTTCAGCTCGAACGGTAGTTCTTAAAAATTCTTATTTTAATCTCTGAATCTAAGTATATCACTGATCAATTTAATTTCGTCCATCAAGCTGCTATTTTTGAAATTATTCTGGAAGGCATTTCCTTTAATTTACAGATTGAAATCAACGAATTGTGTCATTTCATAAAATTGTATAGTAAGAGAAGATTTCGGATATATTATTCTTTCATCAACCTAGTCAAGAACATATTCTTTGAACTACAACAGAAAACAAAATAATGGAGCTTCGCTTCGTTCCAATCCTCTTTGTAATCTTGAATCAAACAAAAAACTTTACAAAGTCAATTCTGGTGCCGAAAGCGAACATAAAATTCGTGGTATCAATTTAAAAAAATCATTTTGTATCAATATTCAACCACAGTAACGCCTGATTTTACGCCAACTTATTGTCATTTTTTGCGATATTTCATGATTTTTCCAGCTTTTTAGTCAAAAAAGTCTTAGTTTTGGATATAATTCAATCCCTGAAAGTTTGAAAAAGATCGCATGAAACTACGTACGCGGACACATAGACACACAGTCATAACTAATCGATGAGAAGTTTCAGAAAAAACATGTTTCAAGGGGTCGCGTTCAACATCCGCTAAATGAGCCAAAAACTGAGAATCGCTCCAAATTTTGAAGTGGCTATTTCTGTGCAGACGTTTAGTCGAATCCCAAGTTTGAATGCATTTTCTGGGCCTATGAGCCATTGGCTTTCTAAGGATACTTCATTCATAGCAGATGCTCCCTTAGGAAAAAAAAGTTCGAAATTGCGTGTATACATAGGCGAGTTCGATTTTTAGCATTAGGGTGCTTTTGTCACTCACGCCTGCTGTCGCCGGCTGTGATGCATTTAGCACTTAATGAAATTAGAACTTGTAAAGTATGATTTGAAGCATCTGAAAATTTGCTTGTTTATAGTCCATATATAAACAAAAGATCAAGTCACTTTAATCCCAAATCTGGCCAGCAAGGTCAAATGCATTAGACAAAAAACAAAACAATAGCTCTACATTTTATGTAGTGCTAAAAACCTGGAAAATATTTGAAAGTTTGAATAACAATAATTAACTAGCATAATATTTACATAAATCTCATATACACACAGTGTATGTATGAAAACTCGAATACAACATGTTCCTCAAGATAACCATCTAAATCGAAGAATAATCATAATTATTGTAGGAATTTTATACTGAAAAATCTGTCATATAAAAAGAAAGAGCAAAGAGCACCTTGGTATGCCTAAAATGCGGTTGTTTGCATTCTCTTTTTATTCTGTTGATTTTTTAATGCCATGTTTTTCATTTTCGCGTTTTTCTGTTATAAGTATAATTGCGAGAGCTCGTGTAAGATCAAACCTTCCGTCTGTCTTGAACAATTGAAGAAATGTTTTCTGTTTTCAATGAAAAATAAAATAAAACAACACTTTATAAAAAACAATACGCTTCATATTCTGCTTACATTCCTCCCAATGATCATTTCGTCATTTTTTGTTAATAAACATAATAACAATGTAAAGAAATTCGTGTTGTGTTTATTTGAAAATGAAATAACAATTCAGAATTGCCACTTATTTTCTAAATGTTATTTTTTTTTGGACAACGGAAAAGATTGAAGCGACATGTTTCACGTTCATATATTGAAATAGTTGAACGTTTTTTATGTATGAAATGTTATTGATTGAGTATCGGTTAGGAACTCAGATCTGTATATATCAAGCTTAAAGTCAAGATATTAAACTAAATTGACATAATTAAACACATTTCCGATCTAAAATTGCTTAATTTCTTTCTCAAATCTAAAATAAACTCTAATAGCCGCTCTCCCAAACTATTTTAAGTACCGGCTAGCACGAATTAAGTGCGATATTCAGCATTGATTTTTTGATACGTTGACGACCTCCATGCTATATTTTTGAAGCAATTTCAAATGTTTCAACTCTACCACGCAATCCCAACTAATGGATAAAATGTAAAATGTTAGTTATTTGTTATCAGTGTATATTTCTACGATATATCGCCATTACTAGCTTATTAATAGTGTTGACATTATTCAATCGAAGTAAGAACATTAGGAAAAGTTACTTATTTCCCCTCTTGTTTGGTTTGCGCTAATATTTTTTCATGTCATGACATTTTCGATTCAATACTTCTAACTTTTCGAAAAAGAATTGTGTTGATTCATAAAAATTATTCAGCAAGAATTCATTTTTTTCCATTGAGCTATTTGAGTAGGGTTAGTTTGTTTTCCAAATTCCAAACAACATGTTTTTCACAATTCAATGGACACATTTTGTACGTACGAAACTCCATTTTTCACTAAATTTCTTATTGAGTCGAAAAAATTTAATCCGAGAAATATAATACGAGTTAGACGAACAGCTCACAAAAAAAAATTTCCTGCAGTTGAGTGCGTATTCTTTGTACAATGGAAAACGAGATAGTGGAGCTTTACACCGAAAGCATCGTCCAAGTTAGATAAAACTTGTGGAGGAATTTTGATTCTATTCATATGTCTCAACATATCAATGTACATATATTAAAGGGGTTTCAGGAACTATTTTAATTGAAGTGCCTCGCGAAGTTGATTGGAAAGAATATATTGAACAAAAATGTCCATACTGTTAATGGAATAATTAAATTAGTTAATCATTGTAATTCTTTCCTTTCGCCCAATGAAATTTTAAAGCGAATTTCAGTTCAATAGAAAAAATCTGTGAAAATCATGATCAACTTTCAAAATGTAATAATTGCAAACACAGCCGTGTGAAGCACTGTAGTTATACCTTAGGAGAACACGAAGAGTATAATTATCTCTTATAGATATTAGTTGTTTTGTTTCAAAAAATTTAAATTATAAACAAATCATTTATTCTAATCACTCAATATGTATAATATTCTCTGTCCTGTCGTCTGTAACAACAAACATTCGAAACAGTTTTCATTTTATTTCATAAAACTTTCGCATAACACAGTGCAACATTTTTTCGGTCATCGATGCGGGCATAAGTTTTGAGTATCGCTGCTGAAAGTACTTACCAAAACTAGAAATTCTGCATTATTCGTTTTGTCAACTTGGCTCATATTTTCATTTGATGAAATTATGTATTTTTGGCTCAAACTGGATTTTGAGCACTTTTTCGACATTTTCACTCGGTAAACCGTAAGGAATATTGTTTTTGTGTCTTATGCAAAGTTGTAGGTATTGAATGGGAAAAAAAATGCAAAACAAACTTACCCCAAAAAATTGCATCTACGGCCTCAAAATCGACAATGCCCATTTTCTACCATTTTTTTAAACCATAACTCGCAGCGTATCCAATTTTTATGGCCACTATCTTCAGCAACTGGAAAACTTTGCTTAACATACTAACCCAGAAAATTTATGTTCTATCTACCTTTTTGGCTCAAAATCACTCTTTGGTACCAAAAATGGTCAAATTGTTGAGAATTTTGGTTATTACATGCAAATATCTATATATCTTTCCACATTTTTGCTTGAATTTTCATTAAGGTGTCTTTGCAGATAATATGGACTTGTTTTTAAGCTAGTCTAGTGGAAAAAATCTCTAATTTATAGGGAAATTTCGAGTTTTGGACCAATTTTTAAGCGTTTGGTGGACATTTGGCCAAAAGAAGTCATGACAACAGCCATATTTTTCATCTAAGAATATCAGCTTAAAATGCCATACCGCTTAAACTGAAATATATCATCTGTCATGACTCAATGTTCACCAAACCACCAAAAATTGGTTCAAAACCAAATTTTTTCCATAAAAATGAATTTATTATATATTAAACTTCTTTTGGCCAAATGTCCACCAAACGCTTAAAAATTGGTCCAAAACTCGAAATTTCCCTACAAATTAGAGATTTTTTCCACTAGACTAGCTTAAAAACAAGTCCATATTATCTGCAAAGCAACAACATGAATCGTAAATGGAAGATATTCAGCAAATGATGCTCTAGCGGCATCTATACGGTAGAGTTTGGAAACTTGATTAAATGATTTCGTCACAAGGTTTACCCAAATATTGGAAATGGTATTTGTCAAAAATGGCATTTCAAACGTCATTCATGATTCATGTTAGTGAACTTCCGATAGGGATAAACAGAACTCTGAAAGGTTTTGAAAATTCAAGCAAAACATGTGGAAAGATATATAGATATTTGCATGTAATAGGCCAAAATTTACAACAAAATGACCATTTTTGGTACCAAAGAGTGATTTTGAGCCAAAAAGGTAGATAGAACATGGTTTTTCTGGGTTAGTTTGTTGAACAAAGTTGTCCAGTTATACGTTACCTACCAAATTGCTGAAGATAGTGGTCATAAAAATTGGATACGCTGCGAGTTATGGTCGAAAAATGGTAAAAAATGGGCATTTTTGCGATTTTGAGGCCCTAGATGCAATTTTTTGGGGTAAGTTTGTTTTGCATTTTTTTCCCATTCAATACCTACAACTTTACCCAAGACACAAAAACAATATTCCCTACGGCTTACCGAGATATAGCCTTGTGAAAATGTCAAAAAAGTGCTCAAAATCCAGTTTGAGCCAAAAATACATAATTTCATCAAATGAAAATATGATCCAAGTTGACAAAACAAATGATGCAGAATTTCTAGTTTTGGTAAGTACTTTCAGCAGCGATACTCAAATACTTATGCCCGCAATTATGTGTTGCACTGTGTAATATATATATATATATATATATATGCACAATATGTATCGTTTCATCCCTGCTGAATGCAAGGATCTGAAGCAAAATTTTGCAATCATTTCTGTCAGTTGTGCCTTCAATAATTTTGTCAACTGCTGGAGTGTAACCCTCATCGACCGTCGACTATATTTTTGAATGAAATGAACGGAACACGTGTATCATCAGTGAGTAACATCTTGTTTTGGTTTCTCAAAAATGTGTACAAATTCTGGATGCAATGCAATTCCAACAGGGGTATTTCGCGGTTATTTTCATCGAAAGCACCCAGCACGCAGACTCGTTTCATGTGACACAACTGAAGGCACGAAATTTCTCGATTCCCACTCATCACATCTTACGACAAGTGGGCGTGTTCAATGTGGAAGGCGTCTACAGTTGGCTGTATTCTCCTGTTTTCACAGTTGAATTTCGTCTTTTCGATTTAAATCTAGTTCATAATATCATTCAAACTAATTGTATGAAGTAGTCTCTGGCATAGCGTAACAACATACTTTCAATTTCACCAAATCATTGCTGACATACAACTTTTTGAGCCACCAGAGGCGGAGCCATTTGATATGAATGAATAAATTGAGAGCACTCTTCTACGCTAGCCGTTGAGTACACATATTGTCGATACAGTTGCTAGAATGAATGAGAGAAATCAACAATACGAATGGGCTTGGTCTTCAATCCAGTTGCAGTCACTAAAAAACACCGACGTGTGAGTGCACATGTAGTGGTTTCGTTCAACGATTTCCGATGTTTTCACTGTAGTCTACCGCACTGAATGAGAGATGAAACGAATATGTCTAGCCGGTTTGCCGCTGTTGTAAACCGATTCCCCCACCAATTGTGCACAAAGCAGTGGAATAGCTTGTGGCTGTATAGCTGCCTCTATAGTTTGTGTTCGAACGTGAACGAGTGCGCATCGTTTGATACGCATGTTGCGCATCGTATTCGAAATCAGTTTTACTTGCACGAATTAGATAAGAAAGTTTGAATCGTAAACAAGGATACACGAAAACCGAAAAGCCGCATATTGAATAACTATAACACCGGACAAGGTTTATTGCATCAAATTTCAACGACAAAAATCACAGTGTTAATTCTTTAAGTTACGTGAAGTGTACTTAATTTACTATGCCTTTAGTTCGATTTGCACGTTTTTCGGTTCAATTTGACATTTATGCCTCATCGACCACCTGGAAAAAATAAATTGATAACAGGCATTTTGCGGAATTCAAAAATAGATCAACTTTCTTTACGAAGAACATAATATATGACAAACAAATAAACGTCCATGGAATTTGTGTATAATTTTTCTACGGTTCGTTTTCAGTAGTTATTTCATTTCGTTACTATATACAGTTTAAAAAACACAAACAAAATAAACTCCTACGAAAAAAATAATTTTCCACCAAAAAGGGAATGAAAATAAAACGACGAAACAGTCCAAACAAAAAGAATTCTTGCACTTACACCAATGATTGGCGCATCGCACATGTCATGTACGCTGTTGATGTTATTGTTACTAAAACCATTCGTGTATATTTGTATACGTAGCTGCGATTGTCCTTTGTAAACAATTTGTTCAATGCCTCAATGTAGAAGAGTTATGTGTACTGCTATTAATGTTAAGTTGGTGCTCAAATTCTTCCTTATTTACTGCCTTTTTTTCCTGCGAAAAACACCTGTGTGAAAGAATGAGTGAGTGAAATTCTCGACCAATATTTCAAAAAAGTAAAAACATACTAATAATTATTTTGGTTTATCTAAAACAAATATGAGAAATTCCATTCATCATTAGAAGTAAACTTGAAAGTGCATCAATTCTTATTTGCTGTTTTACTTGGTGTCGTGTGATTGTTGAAAACTATTTCAAAGATAGCTAGTTATAGTGTACGAATGATATATGTATAATATGGATAGCATCAATGATAAACATATCTGTGAGTCCATTAAACGGTGCCAATGTGTAGTGAATCATATCTTGGACATTTGATAAATATTGCACGAAATGAAGAATATGAACGCTCAAAAAATATGAACAATTGTCAATAAATTCGTTTTTATAAATGTGTGTGTTTGTACTCTAACGGTTTTTTGTTTTTGTAGATAGAATTTTATCAAATTCCCTTTTTTTAAACAAACAAATCAATAACCCGTAAGGATTTAGTTAATTGTTATTAAACGCGGTTTATTGCATATACCCGGAAAATGGCTTCTTACTCTCAATTTGGTTACGGTTATCCGTCGGCAAGTCAGGTGTGTACAAATACAGTCTTTCGATTCTGCAAAATGTTATGACCATTATTTTCTTTCTGAATCTTCAAAATACCACATAGTGGTTTCAATCCATAAAAATGAATTTAATTTTGACATAATATCATGAGCAATGCAAATGTAATTGTTGTAATGATACGTGAAGGTAAAACACTCAACTATAAGTAATTTCAAGAAAAAATTTCGAGTTGATATCAACTACAGCATGATGTCGTTCGAAATGCGCAAGCGCTTGTTTATTTTCTTTCCTCTTGTCGGATGATTTTCTCCAAGAATACCAATTCAGGATAAATATTCGTTTCGTTCAATCGAAAGGAATGTAGTCGGTTTTTGAACCAACACTTATACAGACATTCCATGATCTTGAATCATGAACTTGGATTCCATTTTTTTAATTGTTCGGTTTTCCAAAACTGAGAAACTATTTCACCGGCAATGCGTTTCAATTAAAATATAGAATACCAATTTGATAAGTACATGTAATCATAGCTTAATAAATGTGACGTAGTCCTAATGTTGTAAATGAAAAGATTTTGTGTTGGTTCTGATGGTGAGGCGAAATTCTTCGACTCATATCTTTTTTCCGCACATTCCAATTGTATTGAAATTGAAATAATATATATGCTTATTTTCGGTTGAAATTGGTGAATTGTTGAAAGCTGGAAACTTTATTTATTATTCACTGACAGCATTAAAATTGCGTTGAATTACTTTCATATCTTGCACGTTTCATATTTAGACAAACATTTTTGCACATGTTTATATTGGATCTAGATAATGGTTTCATATTGGATGTTCGTAATCACATAAAGAATAATCTGAAAATATTCACTGTTATTTTGTGAACGAGTAACATCAAGTCCACTGAAAACATTCACTAAATTCTGACCCGCAATCATTTTTTGTAATCAAATCCAAAATTTATAAAATATCTAAACTATCCAATCCCGGCGTTCATGATTTATGAATTCAAAATCCGATATTGTAATTAACATTTTGAAAAATTATCATTAGGGTGCAGTCACACTAGGAAACATTTTACTGGAAACATGGAAACAAATTTTCGCAAATGTATGGAAATAAAAGTGTTTGTTTCCAGCATCTTTTTTTTCCATACAATTGCGAAAATTTGTTTCCATGTTTCCAGTAAAATGTTTCCTAGTGTGACTGCACCCTAAGTAAATATAAATCATATCAATTAATAGGTAATGCTTAGGATAGCAAAACTAAGGTCACAGAAAATGAAACATTTTATGTTCAGACAAAAATCTTTGACAAACATTCAGTGAAATTAAAAGGCTTAGGGTGAACAATAACATCGGTAATAGTAGGTGACATCTACTTTGATTTTATTCAGTCATAAAATAACGTTGAAGAGTAAACAAAAAAAACAATCAAACAAAGAAAATAAATTGGTACGAAAAAAAGACTCATATATGTGTGTCATCCCTAGATGAAAGTTGCATCATATCACGTAAACTGCACATTTTCCCTATATGAACGTATGAACGTCATAGATGGTATTATCAATACAGGTTAATGGCCACTAAACAAATGTTGACTTTGAAAGAAATAAGAACTCAGTATAGAATCTGTCTTAATGGCAGATCTGTCCATCCAAATGTTAATCGTTTGATTATTGTGCAACACACTTCGTATCCTGTGAAAAAGAATTTTATATTGTATAGTATATTTTATTTCAAAATTATTATAATCGGGGCTCGTTTAATGTCAGCAACAACGGTGGATACCGCCGCTGGGCTGAATATTCAAACGAAAAAAAAACCAATCGAATTGATTGTAGATCGTTTTTATACATTTTTGGAGCTTCATTACTCGTCGTACAAGATTTAGTCATGGTTTAACCATAGATAAGGTGGTTTCTTATGTTGTGCTTTCTTAATTTACAACGAGAAAACCTCCTTAGTTCTACTGGCGATGGCCCTGAATTCACACATATAATCTTAAAAGCACTCATTATATCTTATTATCATTTTTTAAAAGAGTAATCATTTGCATGCTGAATAGTTAATGTTTTCGAAATAAAGGCATTGATGAGACTCGTCGTGGATAACTAGCATACCACCAACAAGGTATACATATACAGATGATTATCTAAAACGACGAAGGCTATTTGTGCCTCCGAAAATGGATGCAACTTGAATGTATCAATTTGAATATGAAAAATTGTTCATGATAATTTCTGCTATCTGACGAAAAAAACTTTCAACACATTTCCCCTTTGCAGCTGTTTGTGAGTGGTGTTATCGTTATGATTTTGTTAGTCTTAGTACAGTAAATGTCATTTATTCTAGCCTTTTCGTTTGAAAACAAGGAGTTCGTTTAAAATCATAATAGCCAACCAAATAATATTCACCACAAGCACTAATATAGATCCCTCTCTCTCTCTCTCTCTCTCTCTCTCTCTCTCTCTCTCTCTTACCTTATCATAGAGCCATAATGAACATTTAAAATTGAGAAGAAAGAAGAATTAATTCCAAACTTCCACTAAAATAAAAAAGTATGAAATAGGGCAAGTATCTCATCGTTGATAGTCAGAAGAGTCAGCAAGAGTTCTCCCTAACAAAATGTTTTAATGGACGTAACATAAATTCAAAAGCTTATTAAAGTTGTATCGCTGCACAGTCTAGTGCCAAAACATCTTTCGTTTTCTCATTTATACTTCAACTTACCAAAAAGCGACAAAACAAATGCATAAGGCAGCAGTTAACAATTAAATTTAGAGAACGAGGAGGGCAAAAAGAGAAACAAAAATATGTATGCTAATATTTATTATAATGAATATTTATAAACTTGCTGCTTCCCTAAAGGTATTTCAACGTGCATATTTTTTTGCTCCCTTCTTATTATGTTGCCGTAAAATATCACTACCGAAAACATTTCTTCAGTACGTCTGTTTTTTTTTCTTATGTGAGGGAAAAAAGTTATCCAACAACGATAACGCCAACGATGGAGTTGTTCAAGTAACACTCTCCGATCACAACTGACATATTTTCCCGATTATATCCAGAAGTGCGAAAGTAAAGGCAGAATGAAAAAAGAAAAGAACGTGTTCTGTTTTGCGAGCACACCGTTTTACGTCTCGTTCGATCGCAATCGCGAAACGAATAATTAAGCATTTAACCGGCCAAAGGAAAGAATCAAGGGAAAAGCAAAATAAGTACAAGAAATTAAGAAAAACAAAATTGTAATTTATTTAGAATTCTCATGGAAATAGTTGACATATCAGTGCGCATTACATCTCTGTAAGAGCGTATCCAAAAAAAACAGCAACAAAAGCAGTCAACAACGAACACACAATGAGCACTGAACAGACAACATAGCAGAAGAACAATGTTGAGTATTCACATAACGGCATGACTGACAGTAGCTGCGTTTCCTTTTTCACAATTACCTTTCTCTTTGCTCTTTTTTGCTGCCTTTTAGTGTGCACGCATAATTGATGATACAGACAAGGCGATAAAAGGGAAGACGCCATAGCAAAAGTTCGAAGACTATGATAATAAATAATAAACATCAGCGATTATCCTCCATATACTTTTGCTCAATTTAAGCATCATTAAATTATTTGATTGACAAATAAGAGCACAGATCTTATTCACACACACACACACACACCTCAAAAATCATGTGTATTCATTTATGTTTTTCAGAGGGATATAGGATTTTCTTCTTCTGATTTTGTGAAGCATAAAAACATATGTCATAAATAGAAATTCAAACAGTTGGAAGGCAAATTATATGGATTGATCTGGTTTTATCAATATTTAATCACGTATTCTTTGTGAAAATTACATTCCGTAAGAATGAAAAATAGAATTTGGAAATCTGATTCCAACGAAAGAACCAATAAAACCTTGATTGTTTACAGTTACAGTCACCCTGAGAGATCATCATCTATCAATTATTTGAATACTATTATCTTTCAAACGTAAAGTGTGATTTAACTTCAAATGAATATATTTTAAAGACCATGTTCACTGGATATTTCACATTGCATTAGTTCACAAAAATAACTTATTTGATGCAATGTGTTTGTGTGGTTCTCAACTATGTCATGCTCTTATGATTAATTGAAAATGAATTATAGGCATCGACGATAACTAATGGTTAATTGACCATTCTTGAACGAAAAGTATTAACGAATTAGAGGATTTGAGTTTTACTGATGTACAATTAAGTACATGTTTGTTACGAAATAAAAACAATCCTCAATGTGTAAAATTATGTAATGTTATTATTGTATAACAGTCAGAAGGCATGATGATAGATCCCAGTGAATTTCAACAATATACTAAACTTTAGAAACGTAGAAATTGAAACGGCATTGCTTGTAAATAATAGAGGAAGTGCTTGTAAGAATAAATAAAATAAAAATAGAATAAAAAAAATCCCAGAAAATATTGGCATTTTTTTTTAAATGAATTATTTTCGTCCTATGTCAATACATAAATTTTTGTACCATTTAAAATAATTATCGACGAAAATAGTACCAATAATCAAATAAAAGACCTGTTGATGGTACCCACAGGTACAAGATAAATAATATTTCGCACTTACTTTGAAGAATTCTCATGAGAAAAGGTTCAAAAGAAATGTTCACAATGTGGTCGTCAAGTAAATTATTCAAACAACCGTTCAAAGAACTGATGTGAGTGCGAATTTAAACGTCAATCGCAAAAATCGTCAACGAAAATAATACTGAAGAAAACAACCAAACGAATATCAATTAAACAAATATGCCGTAAGAGGCATACGGGAAACAGGTGCAACTTGTGCGCCAAACAACGACATTGAATAAAACATGCGAACAAATGAATGACCGAAGCAACAAAACATACATAACAAGAATGGACAGTGTATTTTCCTTCTTTTTACTAGCGATTTGAAACTTTAAACTGAAAAATAGTTTACTTTATGAAGTAAGAGTCATATAAAGTTTAATAAAATACATAAATGCAAGTAAATGCTCCAATGACTTCATAAAATCGTTCACAATCAATATTGACTTTGCAGCATAGAAAAGACCAATGATGAATTCATCTGTCGGTCATGAGACGAATGTTTGCCACATAATTTACCTTTTCTTTTCACTTGTTCCTTCTCCTTTGCATCAATAAAATGAAATGTTCACCATTATTATAGCAGTTAGTGCTCCTAATCAGTTTTTTTCGCCCATGATCGTTTTCAATTCACACCGTTTTTTAATGGCGTGACTGTTCCTTTTTTCAATTTATGCCGTTTAATAGCAAATAAGAAAGAAATGAAGGAAAATAATTATATGGAATTTGATATTCACTTATTTTGCAAACAGGAAAAATGTGTTTAATTTCGTTTTCGCACTCAAATAACACGACATACAAGGTCCCTTGCAATTGGCATCTGCTCTTTCTTTCTGTTCATCAACTCAATTAGCTTCCCATTTTGAAACAAATGCCAAATGACAAATATTCAGTCTACAGTATAAATAAGAAATATTATCGGATCAACTCAACAATTATTATTCATGCAAATAAATTGATGGATGAAATTAAGATTATTGTATGTTTATTGAAAGAGCGAACAAATATCATCTTCTTCAGCCATTTTTAAGTTGGAAGAAATTCATCCATAGATATGTAGTGCATTTTCTATATATTATAGAATTATATAC
This sequence comes from Sitodiplosis mosellana, assembly GCF_009176505.1. Classification (NCBI taxonomy): domain Eukaryota; kingdom Metazoa; phylum Arthropoda; class Insecta; order Diptera; family Cecidomyiidae; genus Sitodiplosis; species Sitodiplosis mosellana. The sequence continues at coordinate 23,309,377 of NW_022601467.1, read as the reverse complement.
AGATGAAGAAATTGTATTTTTACTTGCGAAGGTGAAAAATATCGATGAAAAAATGGTTGAAAATTGAAACAAACTAAAGTCTCTTTTCAAGAGCATTATGCTGAGGTGATACAAAGCAAAGCAAGTTATAACCACGAACAAAGCAATACAAAATTCAAGCAATTCAATTGTCATTTTATTATGTTTCGATCACGGCCGTAGCCAGCACAAATTTCTTGGATGAGCGGAGAGAATTTTTGGGTGAGCGCAGCAAAATTTGATGATTATGAAACTGTCATTAATTTTGAAAATCGATTCTGTCTAGTGTAAAAGCCACAAATAATCAAATAATGTATAAAATGTGATTTTATAGAGATCCCAGCCCCTTGGAACTTCATTCCTTTTATTCCAAAAACGCTTCATTCACAGATTCACACTATATCACGGTGAAACACGTGATTTGTAATTTCTAGCGAATCATCAGGATTCTTAATCCCATCAGATTCAATTTAGTGTCTGTAGTAATTTGAAATTGTTATTCGTATTGTATTGCTTGAACTTTATAATATGCCACGTCAGAACTAACATATCAATTTAAGACAACGGTTTACACTGTGTTGATGTTGTCAATTTGATGCAGAAATTTTTCTTGAAAAACCAATACACACGACAGCCATTGTAAATTAGTTATTATCAATAGGAAAATAACTCAAACGATTCGCTAGAAATTACGTATCTACAGAAATATAGATTTTCAGTATTCAGTTAGAAAATCGTACTATAATTAGAGAAATTAGGAAATTTTTCAATATAGTTGACTTTTGCATTGATGTGGTCAAAATGTTTTCACTTTAATCATCATATTTGGCTTCAGTTATGTTGGTAAAGTGTAAGAAAAATATAATTTGTGTAATGTTCAAATGAAAAAAAATGAGTTGCGAGCGGAGCGAGCAAAATTTTTCAGAGGATTCTTAACTACAGCGAAAACTATAGCTAAAATAATTTTGGGAGTCGAGCATTTTTAGGTGAGCTCAAATAATTTTTGGGTGAGCTGAGCTCACCCAAGCGTATGGCTGAATACGGCCGTGGTTTCGATTGAATGTAACCATATAAACCATTTGATTAAAACTTCTGTTTTGGAGTTTTTTAGACCACAGCACGAGTATCAAAAGCATTGATAAGCGTTCTCCAAAGTATCAAAATTTTTGCCTTATTACGATTATTTTCACCTGAACGATTTTATTTTGTCACTCCGGCTGTAGTTGGACAATATTATGAAATCATCTTCGAATATTTCAAAGTTCACCGTGTTAGCTTCTTCCATTTATACCTTCATGAAAGTATTTAGATGAAAACACAAGAAAAAATGGTTTATCCACAATGAAAACATGTTTTTTGTTTTTTGTAATATTATACAAACCTGCAACATTCAAATAATAATTTTGTTACATTTGAGAAATATAATGTTATGAATTGTAATCCAATGTAATACAATGTTTGGGAAAACTATTCAAACTGATATTTTACACATTCTTTCAGTTGCTGAGTGGAAGTGGGCAAACCACATCTGGAAGTGCCCAATCACCTGCGCCTGCTAACATCAGTTCTACTTCATCGGGCACACTGGTGGGAAATGCAAATAACAGGTAGGCGAATTGTAAAAATATTAAATAATCAGAATAATTATTTGATATTTTTGATTATTATATTTCTACTTAAAAGGAATAATTTCATTTAAAACTGATTTATAAAAATATTAATGTTAATAGTGGACCTTCAATAAGTCCTGGATGTGGGTCAGCAACAGGTGTTCCAAGTGGTGCGATAAGTCCCGGCGCGCAATCACAGAATTCAAACGCAGCCGCCGCACCAATGCAATCATGTTGTGAAAATGGGCGACCAATTATGACCGATCCTGTGTCCGGACAAACCGTTTGCTCATGTCAATATGATTCAGCGAGACTGGCATTATCCGGCTACTCCCGCATACCTTCGGCTGGCGTTAGCGTTTACGGAGCGCCTTATCCATCAACGGATCAAAATCCGTATCCATCAATTGGTGTAGATAGTTCTGCTTTCTATTCACCACTGGTAAGTTGTTTCAACTCATGCGTATAATGAACCATTTATCTTTTTTTTAAATGTCTGGAGTCCAGACTCTGGACATTACCATTATACTTTAAATGCGGCTCGAGATAAAATTAATAACAGTTACGATGAACATGACTATCTTTGGGGAAAAAAGATATGATATTTCCTAAAAGCCAATCCGCACTTCGAATTTGGCCAAACAATTTGAGAAATCTACAAATGGAATCTCGGTGCAGGCTCAATTTGAATTCATGTCAGCAACTATAGACTGGCGCACTATAGTCATTTTATCAGATATTATTATATATTGAGGTAGAGCTGGTGAACAGTAATATTATACATGCGACGCTAACATAAATAAAATAAGACATTAATTTCAAAACTTGTTTAAATCGGCAGACGTGGTGCAGTTGCAACGATAGTCCGCTATTATTGTTTTTTTTAGTTTTCTTAATTGTTTTTGCTCATGCTATTCGCTTTAAAAGAGCTGATATGTTGCCAATCATTTTTATTATAAGTTAAAAAATTCAAACGCAAATAAATCTATATAGATATGGACAGTAAAAAAATAAAATCAGCCCGTCGCCTCACGAATACTCTTTCTCATTCTCATTCTCTCGCTGTGTTTGAAGTGTAAAACATGATTGTTCAAAGCACTTTTATCAGATAGAAGTATTATTATTGTCTTTATTTTATTACGTTTTTGCTGCCTGCAAATGACGAAACCATATGAGGAAAAAGGAATAAATTAATAGAATATCATATATGTCAAGTTTTAGCTTAGCTTCTTCCCTAGCCCCGGCGAATATATATTAAGTTCAAGCTGTGTATGTTGCCATTGTGACAACCGTATGTTTTTAAAGTGCGGAATGGTGTACCTTAATCATTGTTTAGAAATAGTGGCTCCTTTGCTTGTATACGATACACGCTCTTTACTTTGTCAAGCGTCCGAAAAATAGTTATTCCGTATTTATTGCGACTATTGAGATTGAATCGTTCGCATTGTGGCCAGAGTCGGGGCTTTTGTATGGCCAGTTCTTCAGCACCAACAAGGCACGTGAATTAAAACAGAGAAAAAACCAGAATAAAATCATAAATTTCACGTCGTCTTTGTCACCATTCTTGGATAAAACATTATTCTTACAGCATTTTTATGGGTTCTCAACGTTTTTTCTGTATAATTTGCAAATGACATGAAACGATACCAGTCACTCATTATCCGTTGTATAGAATCCGAGCGCACAGTTTGATGCTCTAATCAATATATTTCAACCTTATTGTCTGGGTCTTTTCTGCACATTTTTCTATTTTTGTGGCCAGAACGTAATTGTTGCGTCATTCATCCGAACACAGGGCTTCGAAAAGACACATATCCATCCATAGAATAAACTAGATCGACTAGCTAGTTCAAATCGTGACCGATCGTGAGCCTTGGAAATAGTGCCTTATCCCATTAACTATTTTTAAATTGCGTGATACTTTCAATTATTATTAATTTTGGTCTAAAAATGACAGTAGAATTCACAGATCGTGAGATGTGTGTCCCATTTTTCTTGAACAGCGATCGAAAATTGAAAATTTGGTATATGGGTATTTCTTAGGGAATTTTTTTCCGAAATTTCTGTTTTCATTCGCTGCTCGACCCGACCAATTTGAAATCTTTTCATTGATTTTGTAATTCAATAATAATGAAGTTTTCCATTCTCATTGTTCAGAAAACCTGAACCGGGCTTAATAACTACAGTTGAAGCTGTCACTGAATAGCACCACGAATGTGGTTTGATTTTATTGCGAATTCATAATGTGAATACACCACATAACGTCATAAACAAACCACTTTTGGGGTTATGTCAACACAGTAAACACGATGGTTCTAACTTTTAGAACCGCAATATGAAATTTGGCACTAAAATCCATTTAAGTACCATTTGTACTAGAAAAAGTTCAAAATGTACTAAATCACAAATCAAAGCTTCATGTATTTATTATAGAACTTTTGAACTTTTTCTAGAGCAAATGGTACTGAAAAAAAGTTAAGTGTCAAATCTCAACATTGCTAAAATCATTGTGTTTACTGTGAAGTCCGTGGTTTGTTTATGACGTTATGTGGTGTATTCACATTATGAATTCGCAATAAAATCAAACCACATTCGTGGTGCTATTCAGTGACAGCTTCAACTGTGGTTATTAAGCTCGGTTCAGGTTTTCTGAGTGGAAAGTACACATTTCAAACTTTATTTTAAAAAAAATAATTAACCGAATTCTTCATCTGGGGAGTGCGATAGAACCTGGGAGAATGTCACTAGTCGAAAAATCAACCACTGGTAGTTAATGGGTTAAGCCAAAAAGGTGGAAATAAATTTCAATTACTGAGCTGTTTCTAGAAAAAATTAGATCCGTCTGATTAGATATTCTGAATAAAATGAAATTGTGATGCACAATTTATGAAACACCCTGCATTTTTCTCAATTGGCTAATATAAAAAAAAAGTATGAAATTAATTTTGTTTGCAGAAAAATTAAACACAAACTACATGTCATCACATAAAAAATACATCGAATCACAAGTAAATTTCTGCTCATTCATTCGTGGAAAAGCCATTCAAAGATCGAAAACTGTGCACGTGTGCAAGTATAATAAATTAAGCCAATGAGATTCGGCCATTCAAATTCACGAAATGTTATCTAAAAAACATATTTTGCGTATGTTCGTTGTCCCTTCTGTTTTTAAAATGTAATGTTTTCGGTAAACACGTTTGAATGACATTCCAAATGCAAAATAAGAATGTGTGGAATGTTGAAATGATGTATGACAACTCAATTTTTCTCTAAAAAATTCCAAAAGATGACCTACAGTGTCGTGCATAAGTTTGGGAACGATTGGACAAATCATGTTTTTCTACAAAAAAAATTAACTTGTTTTGGTTCCAATTCGTAAATCTTACCAAAACAATACATTGTGGATATCAATGAGTCAGTTCATTTTTTTCTATGAAAATTATGTGAATTCCTACAGTTCTTCGACAATATTTATAATTTATGTACTTTGAATTTGATTTCAAAATGGATCGTACCAAGAAGCGGCAATAAAGCGAAATTTAGAAAAAACCGCCCATTTTAGTTACAAAATGAACTTCAAATTACATTGCATTGCTATAGAGTTCGTGGCGCAACCGTCGATTTTACTATACAAAACATCACGTTTTTGCCGTTAAGCTCGTACATAATCCAAAATATCCACCACTGGTTAATTTATCCAAATTAAATGAGAGTTTTGTTTGTTGTGAATAGGAAATATACGACTTTGTTATTTTGGTCAATATTTCCATAGAATTTCATCATTTTTCAGAAAAAAAAATTATTTTTGCTCAAACCCCAAACAGTATTCTGACATTTTTTTTATAAATCCCCCAGTTCCCGATAATTTAAATTGTGTACAAGCCATTTCGTCAAATAATTTGTAAATATAGTGCTTTGAGCTAAAAAAAAGTTATTATTTTTGTCCAAGTTGTACTAACTCGATTTGTATCGAAATGGTCAGAATTTTTGTGAAAATGGGATTTTTTCAATCGTACTCAAACTTTTGAACATCACTGTATTATTATTTACATATTTACTGTTCCTGAAGGACAGAATTAACACATTTGTGTTACCTCGATCAAAAAGTCTCGATGCTATTGAATGAATGTGAGTGCAGTCACTGGCTTCAAAAAAGTTGATTGCATAAAGATAAAAACATCAAGTGAAAAAATCAAAATATAGAAAACTGCAGTCATGACAAAAAACTTATCTATCACATTCGAAATGTTGACATACACTTTTTGTGATATCACTTGGTTTATCACATTTTTCAATGAGTCGGCATTCGCAATCACAATGAAACCATTGAATTTGACTCTTGATCACCTTTTTATTTACGTTTTGATTTATGATAAGAAATGAAATCGAACTCATCGATGTTCAAGGGACATTTTTTCTTTGGTTCTGATTGATTAAAAAATGGAACACACAAGCCGGATTGTTTGTTCAAGATTAGATATTGAAGAAATAATCGCACATAAGCTGAGATATTAGTTTGTCAAATAAATTTTCGGCTTGCTTTATTATCCAACATACATAACAGTCGTTGATCTTTTTCAACTTGCCGCCTTGCGATATTGATTGATGTTATCACATCCTTCAAGGATGATTTTGTCAAGTTAGCAATAGTCTAGTTTGAAACCTATAGTAAAGCTGTTGTTAGAATTTCTAGCGATTCACATTCACTACACATTACGAAAAACCAATTACGATTAGAAGGCATCGAACATCTTGGAATGGAATCTCCCGAAAATAGCCACAATTCATCCAATCGACACATATATAAGCTGAAAAGCATAATAAGATGTCTAAAGTATGTATTCAATCGGTATCGATACAGATGCAATCTTATATCCATGAGAAAATCTAGATCAGAACTACAGTCATTTTTTGCCGTATTCATATGGTCTCGACTAGGTTAAAACTGAATTTTCGCTGATATCAAAATTGTATATTAAATTCATTTGACATTGGTCGTAAGTTCAGCGTAGACCTAAAATGAACAAGACTTGATTGTTTTTTCCATACAACGTAAGCTACACACTCACAACAGAAGAAAGTGGCATAAGTTAAGAAGAAGAAGAAGAAGAAGAAGAAGAAGAAGAAGAAGAAGAAGAAGAAGGAATGCTCGGTGTATACTGTAGTTTACGTTGTCGCAGTGAGACGTCGCTAGCAGGTCATTTGACGGCTTTAATGTAAAGTAATACATAAAATCGAGTCTTAGAAATAAAATGTCATAACAATTTCGATTAATATCTCTCTACCTTGGTAGGACATTTCAGATCGAGACTATACTCAATTTACGCCCAATGGAGAGAGATACAATTTTGGTCTAAAATTCGGCTAAGCCGAATAGACCAAATGAGTGTCATTAATTTGGCGTCGTAACATCACGTTTGGTTCATCCACAATTTGACAGAATATTTCTACCGCCAATAAAATTAGTGTTGCGGTTCTTATATATAAGCGTATAACATGTTCCACTAGTTTTAAAATTTGTCAAACCTTTTACTCCCGAATTACTGTTAACCGTTTCTAGTTGCCAAATGACACGGTCGCGGTTATAAAGAGCAGTTCATATTATTCAAGTAAAATTCCCTAATATAGAGAGTGGCGCCACAGCATTGCCACAAAATTAACACATAGCGGTGACAAGCTCAAACCTAGTATAGTAAATATTCTGAACTGCAGTATGCAGGCAATGGGCAATTTGCAGGCTTAGTTTTTTTAGACCAAATTATGTGAAGCACTAAGCTCATTTTGTGTCAAATCGTACTAGACCTAAATAGGGCCAAAATATATACCCAAAATGAGTGAAATCATCGTAATTGTGTATAATAACGTAGATGCAAAATGGATGAAAATAATATATAGGCCCAATTTGGAGCAACGTTTTACTCTAAATTGGGTCAACATTTACACTCTGCTTGGGTCAAAAATGCGTCACACTTTCAAGCAGAATTTGGGTCTAAATAGCGTTACAATTTTCCCATTGGATGTCCTATGAGTTGATATGTTCGTTTGTACTTTATGAACTATTTTGGGTTATTCTAAAATTAGATGTGCGTTCTATCTTGAATCAAACTGTGAAAAAAATTATTCAAGGTATAATTCATATATACGGATGGAAAATATGGGCGGTTATGCTCTCCCCAGCACGCGCGCAAGTTAACCCTCCCGACGCAATATTTACAAAAAATCAGCACACTCATATTATTTTATATAGGGTTTCGTACATTTATTTCAAATTCAATCAAAGTCAACAAGAATAGCAAAGCAAATCAATGTGTGCATGATACAGCTGTTTCTTCATATTTGCTCTGTGGGTCTTCAAATTCATGAGCCGAACTCGGTTTCCACTTGAAGTGGAATTTGTCCAGCCATTGTCTATTAACCGACTTATACGATAGCAGCATCCCATCGGTGAATTCACTTAAGTGTCACATAATGAGTTTTTTTGCGTAACAACAGCATAAAGTGCATATTTGCTGCTGAGCAGGACTGAGCTGGGTTAGATTTGATACCTCAGGCGCCTAAAGGGTTATTTTAACGCATTGAAGGGGCAAAATTTTCACTCCCAACAAATATCCACGTTGTTTATCAATCATCATAAGATGGATCTCAGCTGGCAATGAACATTTTCAACTGTAAGGGCGTCAAAATAATGTTTCAGACGCAGACGTATGCATGGGGGGGGGGTCTAGGTGTTGTCCAAGATTTGAAAATCGAAGACCCCTATGTGGAATGATGGCTCAATTGAAAGTCATCAATTTTTTGTATTCGTGGTATGGGGGCGATGAACACCAAATATTATTTTTTGGTAAATTCTGCTCTTTTCTTGCAAACAAGTCTCAGTCTTGATCATATATGTAAATTTTGCCATACGAATCAACGCAATTCCAGCGAAGCTCCAAGGATTTCAAGAAAAAACTTCCCATATAGACAGTCCAATACAGCCAAAAATCAAATGAAAAGTTTAAAATTTGATCTCCATTCTGATACAGTATTTTGTGTGCCCAATCCGTCGGTGTTATCGTTATATCGAAAAGTGTTCAATTCGAATAGACCAAATGAGTAGCTCTTCTTTGTACCAATAAAAGTGGTACATGAATATTTTTGGGCGAAAAAATTCAAGTGTCGTTTTTTCAAACAGCATTTCTTGGGACATTTTTCCAGAAAATTTCCTTTTGGGGGCATTTTACAGAAAAATTACGTTGCATTAATCCGCTCAGCGATTCATATATCTATGGGTGAGATTGAGAGTCTAGTTGAGAGTAGTGTATTTTTTTGACGACTTATAGTTTGGTAAAATGGAGTATGTTTTTATTTTATTTTACTGACAAAAAATGTGGAATTAGTATCTTCGAAAAAATTGTTAAACCGTTCAACTTTGCAGAAGACAATTATCGTATATCAATTGAAATAAATAAATTATTTGAAAATTTGCTCACCGCTTGAGAACATACTATAATTTTTCCAAAACAAAGTCTGTGAAACATCCACCACTCTCAATAACACCCATAGATATTTGAATGATCTTCAGTTTTGGCGCTCCGCCAAAAAAGTAAAAGAGACCAATAAACGAGTAAATGAAAACGGGCATTTATAGCAGGAGTTTAATGATCGGTCATTATATACATCAATGAAAATTATTGTAATTACTGTTGATATATTCAATACTGCTGATACTTTTCTTCTTATACGATTCGATGATAGCGGAAAAAATTCTTGGATAATTATCCAACATAAGTTATGCTTTGTAAAATTGTAATCATAATGTTTTTTCTTGGCATCAAGCACATTTATGCGTACAAGTGGTTTTGTGATGATTAAAGACTCAGAAGGCCATATTATTTTAGCTCCTATTACGTAATTTCCGAATCGACGAATATGGCACGTATCGGATAAAATTCTATAGGCTGGCGGCTGAAAGTTTAATTTTTTGTTATTATACAATCTGAACTGAACATACTGATGAACAGGAAGGGGAGTAAGCCCAGTTTAGCTCGGATCATAATTTTGATTTTCGGAACCTGATGACAAGAATAAGTTTCTCAAGAGAATGATCGTAGGATGGCGGGGGTGTTGGCTCCTATCTATTTTGTTGAAGACCGTCTTCTATGCCTTCAGAATTAGAAAATTGAAATGAAGATCGAAGCAGGATTAGACAGAATCCACTTTCAAATTTCACCTGCTCCCAGCACTGCGCTGCTATGAGTCTTTGTGCTATTTTTATAATTTATTCAAAAATTAAAGAAACTCATTTATTTCATTATACTTTCAATAAATAAATTTTTCACAAACTACACACATGATGAACCAAATGATATTTTGAAACAATATTGATTATCTCAAACCGAGCACAGCAGTACAAGTCCATAATTTTGATCATTTTGATTATGATAAACAAAGTGTTTGCTTTTTTTCAACAAAATTGTTTTTGGACAGAGTTCTAAATTAATTAATTTTTTGTTTCTTCTGATAGAGTAATCCATATGGCCTAAAAGATAGTGGGCCCCCCGGTACTGATATGGGTGCGTGGACATCAGCAGGACTTCAACCAACTACAGGATATTATCCGTATGATCCAGCGCTAGCTGCCTATGGGTATGTACCAATAGCGATCTCAAATTATAAAATCAAAGTTTCTTTTTTGTGGTTTTCTTTTTCTACTCCTTCCCTATGTTTATTCTTCTTTGTCGTGCATACTTGTGTGAACTTAAATTGGTAGTTTCCATGTTTTACATGCTATTTTACCAGTAGCCATAACTATATTTCACACATAAACTCGTTTATGAAGAAATCAAAATAACTTTTTTGTGAATAAAAATATTAACATAAAGATTTGAAAACAAACAATCCGGTAGAAATTACAAATATAATAAAATTATAACTTATTTTAATGGTGCATTTTCATGTGGTGTGAAGTGAAACAACGAAGGAACACAAATGGTTATGGAGGAATAGATTTACGTGCTAATCGTTTGCACAATGTTTTTACCGACTTCCTTTCCATTTTGCCTTGAATGGTATTAAAAAATTTGTATAGGTTCTGATTTGAACCTAGAGTGGTTGCTATTTTATGGTTGAAGGGGAAAACAATATAAATTCCACATCAATGTTGCATGATTTTCACGATTGAAATTCATTCAGAGGTTTTGCTCAAGTTATTGATTTGAAATGTATGATTAAACATGCTATTATGCCGTTAAGGGTATTTATCACTTTGAACCCATCAGAAAAAAATTCATTTGCCAAAATTTGCATAGAAGATCACGTTTGTTAGCTGCATTACAGACTAAAACACATTGTAACCCGCCAACAATCTGCTGAAGTGTAACAAAAATGTAAAATACATTCAATAACAAAGGAAAATGAAAGGAATGTAGTTTCGTGATCGAAGTAATTTTTTCACAATTTTTTGTCGACACATTCGTTTTCTTTTTATGTTATTTCATCAATTTGGGGGTACAGCTACACACTTTGCACTTTATCAATATAAAGGAGTTGTGCATTAATTTTTAAATATACTCAACGCCTTTTTTGGTTTTCCATAATAGGTAATCAAATTTTTACCGAACAAATGCTACGAAAATGAAATTGCAAATTTATGCTAATATTTTCATGTATAGATTTACAAGTCAGTAGCGAAACAGGCGATGTGCAACGAAAGCACCTTTCATGTGTGAGTGACGTGAAACGGAATCAAAGAAAGGATCTAATAGAGTGTACAACACATATTGTATTTGGAAGGAACATACATGTGCAACGCATCCAGTTAACATTAAAGGATAACCATATTACAAAATGTATATGGAAAAACCAAATGTCGCTAAATGCGTTTAGATCTATATGTATCCAACTTACATAATTGGAGCCAGTTGAGATTGGCGAATAAATAAGATTGAATAAAGATAATAACTTCCAAAATTGTCGAGTTAATTTTATGCAAATCGTGGAAAGTATTACGACAGCGTCTACCTGCAAAACAATTTCTATGATCTTTTTCCTCGGTTCAGAACACTGGGATGGTCCTACACTAACAACAACAACATTTGCAAAATGAAATCCGTTCAAGAATTTTTCACTCCACGGCGCTAAACGTTGGTCAAACATTGCCGTCAAAATGTGTGGCGTGGTGTGGCGCTGTTGGTTTGACGTGTAATCAAATTGAAAGTATTGTGGTGGTTCAAAAAATATCAATATACATAAGCAGAGCATTGAAGCTGCTGCATATATATTTGCTGCTGGTGAACAGATCTGTTCGACAGCAGCTGTTGCTTGCGTGCATATTCGCTGTGAAGCACGTTCGTTCATGTATCGATTCTCGCGCACAATGTTTGTCTCTTTCATTCACACGGAACCAGACAGAGAAGCATACAGATCACACGAGATACATCGTAAGCGACGCGCGCGTGCACACACATAGCTGCCGTTCGCGCCTCGTGTGTTTTATACGCTTCTCTGTCTGGTTCCGTCTGAATGAAAGAGACAAACATTGTGCGCGAGAATCGATACATGAACGAACGTGCTTCACAGCGAATATGCACGCAAGCAACAGCTGCTGTCGAACAGATCTGTTCACCAGCAGCAAATATATATGGAGCAGCTTCAATGCTCTGTACATAAGTACATATATAAAGTTTTGGGAATGAAGTTTGAAAAAAAACAGACCTTTCCAAAGTATACGCAAAAGCAGCACTTAAATCCGTCGCGCACCAAAGAGGTACTTCATGCTATGAACTTGATACTGTTGCGTTTGAATTTTATTGCCGCAATTACAACTACAATATCTTTCTCTTTCGTTTATGACCTTCGGGTTCCTGTTTCTACGCATTTCGCTAATGCTTGTCTCTTATTCTTAACGGTTCATATGTATGTTATAATTGTGTGATACTGATCGTATTAATGCATACTTCCAAGATTTTCAACGCCGATTTATGATCGGATAAAAACGAATTTTCTCACCCCCAATCGTGTTAGAAGGAAGTAATGCATTAATTGAGGGCCTGAGAGTGAAAGTGACCAACAAAAAGTTGAGCGTAAAAGTGACCTAATTCCATACAAAACACATGCTACCGTCACACTGTTTTGTGTGGAGTTAGGTCACTTTTATGCTCAACTTTTTGTTGGTCACTTTCACTCTCAGGCCCTCAAATATTATTGGGAGTAGCTCCGATGTAGGAGTTTTTCAAAAAGAAAGTTCTTCCTTCATATTCATGAAGGTAGCAGTATTCTTTTGAATTTTATTTTTCATTGAGTATACACCGTATAAAGAACGGGATGAATCCCATTTACAACTTAAGGTACCATTTCCTAGGCGGCCGATTTTTGTCGCCGATTCAAGAGGGCATTCGGAATTTCTGCTATAACTTTAGAGCCACTGAACGGATTTTAACAAATTTTATATTTTTTGAAAGATGTTAACGTCATCTTTCTAAAAATACAACATTTTTAAAAGTCCATCAAGTGGTTCGATAAATATAGCAAAAATTCTGCAAATCGGCCAAGATCGGCCGCCGGTCATCCGTCGATTTAAGCATTTTTCATTAGCACCGGTTGGTTTGCTTTGCGACATTTATATTTTAGACCTCTTCTAAACGAGAGGATTATTTGAATGAAAACATTGTTTGGATAGAGTTTGGCCGATGCATGGGATATTTAAACAAAAAAAGAAGAAAGCGAGCGTTATTTAGAATTTTAACTCTCGAAGCACATTCGAATTAGGCGAGTATTGTGCATTAGATAATAACATAATTGGTAATGAACAATCTGAAAATGAAACAAAAAACTCAAATCGTACGATGGTTTTGAGTATAAAGTGTAATTAGAGTAGCTGAATTGGTATTTACACTATTCATTGAGACTTGTATTCTGTTGATCATTTGTGAATAAATATATTATGCATATTATTGTCGCAACAATCTGTACGAATAACCATCATTTATGTGATGGTTATGCAAGTCGACGCCATCAATGTTACAAGTGTATAAAATACATAGCACAGTCTTGTTATTATTATACTTGTATTATCACAGGATACGCCATGTGCCTAAAGCAAAAACAAAACAAAACAAAACAAAGCTCAAATTTACAAAATAACAAATTAATTCAATCGTGTTGGATACGTGCTTTTTAAAACAATCTTCAACTGCTTGTGGTATGCAGTGTGTAGTAGAGAGTTGTGTCAACATTCAGAACTGGGTACTTTTGTATAGTTCGTTAAAGAAATTCCGAAGATTACGATTGCGAATGTGCAAGTAAAAGGAGATGATTAAGAGATGAGATAAGTATTCATCCTCTTACACTTAGTAATGAATTACAGACGAATTATTGTTCAACGAAAATTATTTAATTATTTCAGAATATATCTTTTCAATCCGTCAACATTGCGTGCGTTTTGCTTGTAATTATGGAAATGGATTAATTTTTGTTGTTGTTATCAATGTCTGGCGTTTGGAAATAGCGTATAATTTTAAATTAATTTGCACCTAACGCCACTGTGCACATACTCGTAATCACGTCTCTCAATCTTTCATTTTATCTCTCTTTCACTCTTAGCGTCTTATTTTTGACTTCCTTTTCCCTTATTGTAACCTTTTATTAACAGCGACTAAAAATAATCAAAAGCAACAGTAATTGTGTATATGGCTTTGGCAACGGATTACGAAGCACATACAATACACGCAAAAGCCGATTTCGTTTTGATTTTGCAAATAATAACCGCAAACAATAACAAAAACTAACAATTAAAGTAACGGAAGGTAATGCCAACGATGCCAAAGCACGAATGCGCCTATTTTCTACCGCTAATCAAATAAAATATAAAGAATGGTACACTTCGTGCATGCTCGACATATCAACACTGAAAAAAGAGAAAAATGAAACAAGAAATACATTTCAATTTTATGCTCACGTTTAATTTGGAATTTAATGCTTTTCTCGCACTTTTTCGCCTCATTCGTTGTTTTTCTTCTTCTTCTCTTCTCAACCCGTTATTTCACAGTATATACTTTCTGCGAATAATGACTAAAACGCTGAATCAAAATGTGGTTAAAGAGGAAGATGACCCATCTTCCATTACACCTGAACTGAATAAAACTAATTTATTAGTTTATTCATTAAAAATCAATACAATCATGAAAATATTGACATTTAAATATTATGAAAGAATGAATTTGAATTAACTTTGAAGTATCGATGACATGGAACATTACATATTCCTTGTGAAGATGGTTAATTTACTTATTTTGAATACAAGTTCTTTACTAAAATTTCCATAGTAAAATATTCCAATCTGTTCAAGTATTCTTTTCTTCTATTTCAATCCAAGATTCACCTTAAATGCGTTTGAAATTATCACTACTCACTACATCGAAAAATATTTCCTCTGCATTTAGTCCAAAATCTGCGATTAAGCTATATAAAATATTAGTATACTTACTGCAAGAGTTCTTAAATGTTCATACACGATTTAGTTTTGGTTTTCAGCGGAACAGAAAAAAAACGAGATCAACAGCACAATAAAGGTGTAAAACAACTAAAATGTGATCCCCTAAAATACTCACATAGAATGAAATCTTTGTATATGTTCAGTCGCTATCGAGTTTTTTATTCGCTTCATGCACATTTCATACATTAATTTTCATAATAAAATTATTATGTTTTTTTATAATAATAAATTAATCGACAATGCATAGCTAAGAGAGCAACAAAATACAAAATCATTTATAAAATATTCCACTAGATAGACATGCACATATATTTAAATCTATTTATAGGGTATCTACGTGTAAAGTTATTTACACTCTTTTAGATAAACTAAATAGAAAGAAAAAGTCGTTGCTGATGGTGCATTGTTTCGTGAAACGTTAATCCAGCTCGCAAGTGTGGTGTTTTTTTTCCTTATCTCTACCATTACGTTGATCTTCAAGGCCACATACTATTCAGACTTTTTTAAACGGTTCAAGTTTTATTCCCTCGAATGATTTTTGAGTCTGCGAATGTTTGTGTTAACAGGGCTAATACCGCCCATCTTCAAGCACAATTGGCTGATACAATAGTTTACAATTATTTCGGCATTAAATTTCAATAATTATAATTATTGAAGACGCTTTTCACATTTAATATGATATGTCTGATCGAAATTTGTTGGATTCATTTACCTGGTTGTATATAGGCTTGGTGCCTATGAAAATGAATCATGATAAACGTGATGATAATTTTTGCTGCATACAAAAAAAAACAAAAAAAGCAGAACAAAAATTGTAATTGAAAAAATGTTCTGTGTACATTGAATTTATTGTATATTCTCCACACACGAGCAGTTAAATGTTGTATTTCATTACCAAATAAAATTTTTTACGCCATGTAATCAATTTACAAACTCCTGGTTTGTCGTGTATATTTCGTGCTGAAAACCATTTCTAAAACTTTTAACTTTAACCTTACTACTTTCTTTTTGTGTTATTTTTCTGCTATCGCAACTTTCGTTACTCAACTCGGTATAATGTATGTACATGCCCAACTTTTATTTTTCTTGTTATCTTTACATATTTATTGAGAAACATTAAATACCTATTACATTCGAATTTGACTATATTTGTTAAATTCACGTAAGTGTTGATTATTATTTTTTCACAAATTAAATTAAATTTTATTAAAGATATATTTGATAAATTGTTTCCTTTGTGAGAAAATATGTCAATCATTATTTGACAATTATAAATATCTCATTTTCAAGGAACTACTATGCATTTCTTTTATAGAATAATGGTAAATATGCTAGAAAATTCATACACAATCGACACTGCAAAATTAATATATTTTCTCACAATGACATTTTTTTCTCCAAATATATAATTGGAGCACAGCAGTATATAGAAATAAAATTGTACTTTCGGGGACGTTGAATGTTAAATTTAAAAAAAAGTTAACAAGAGAAAGGCGGCTTTGGTAAAAAAAAGAAAACCGTTTCAATTCTTTCTTGATAAAGGCAATATGACAAGTCTAGTAAAATTGATGAAAAATCCTCTTGATACGCTATGTATGCCTCTCTCTTTCTCTCTCTCTCTGTGTGTGTGTGTGCAGAAAGAAAACCTCCGTAGAAGACACATCATATTCCTGAAAAAATTAAACGAACACATATGCCATACTCAGTTCAGCTTGTTGAAATTGCCATTCGATTCGGTAGTAGTAACCTGTTCGTAAAACTTTCCCTAAAATGTGAAAAAAGGGAAACGGGGGAGGAAAACGGACAGAAATGAAACCAAACGCAATAAAAATAAAATAAAATGCAATCAAATACATTTATTCGTTCGGTTTATTTCGTACATTGCCAAGTACTTTTTTCCCTTGCTCTAACCCTCAATGAATGTCATTCCCATTTTGCGTTCATTTTCCCTTCACTTCCAAGGATCGAACAGTATTTGCGTTTGGTATACGGAAAAAGGAAAAATATACCAAAGATATTCGATGTGAAAAAAGTGCGTGCGAGCATGCTTTTGCCATATATCAAAGATTTTTCCATTGTTCTTTTCGAGTATTTTGGTACTGTGCGTATTGAATGCAAAAGAGACCGTTGTTTTATTTAATATTGATTACCTTCCAAAATGAATTGAAATGCGAAATATATGAAGTTAAATGGTCGAGTTGATGAATTTCACATTTGTTTTCCATGATGAGGAGGAAAAACTGTTATTTTAACGCAGATTTTCTACATGAGCAATAACGTTAAACAAGTCTAATAGTCCAAAAATTCCCCATTAAGGTAACATTGAAATGTTCATTCCAAAGTTCTTTCGATGTGTGTGTGTGATGGAATGAAAATCTAGATTAAATTTCATTGTGAACACTCATGAAGTTATTCGACTCAACAAATATTGTGATTTTGAAGGTTTTTTTTGGTATTTGAAATATTATCTTCATTTCTTCCAAGTTTTCGTAGAAACTCCTAGTCTTTTCGGAATTACTAACGATATTCGTTTACAATACATATATACAATATTCGTTAAAAATTTATAAGTTCCAGTTTCTAATTGAACGGATGAGAAAAAATTGTACGAAAAAACGGGATAAGTGTTGTTGTAATCACGGCTTAAAACCCCGAAAAATTTATTTTGATGTACCGTTTTTGCGTACCAACTTTTTCAAGAACCGTATTTCAGAAAGACGTAATAAAGTTCAATGAATATTCTCAGGAATTCAATTTCGTTAATTTTTTGTTGATATTTTGTATGGCATTTCTGGTGAGCAGACAACGTTTACATGTTGTACAGTTGCATACCATTTCTTGTTGCCAACTTATAAAAATAAATAATTTTAATTAAATCTTTCGTTAAATATTATTCTCATAAGAATAGAGCAAATTTTCTGTACGATTCAAATGAGATTTGAACGAGTTGCTTGTTTTCCAATTGGGACTGGAATGTATTTATAAGCGTTTGTATTTTTGTGATATAATTACTGAATCAATTTAATATTGTGGTTGAGCCAACAATATCAATTTCTTTACCTTGGTGATGAGATCTTTGGCTTCATTTTTCAACAAATAATTTTTGTTAACAAGTACAGTTGTTTATGCACTAATAACAATATTTGATGAATAAAAAGTCCCTAAATCGCCAAAAAAAGGTTTAGGACTTGATAGTTAATAGAATTGCCGGAAACACTGATGTGCAGATTGTATCAAACATTAATTCACATGTTTCAAAAATAAGCATCGGCTTGCCTTTATGTGGTGGTGTTTTTAAATTTTGGTCCATTTATGATGTGCTAATATGTAATACCAAATTGCAAACTTCGATGGAATAATGGTGCAGGAAAGCAATGTTCGCGATATGATGTCTTCACATATATACGCTATTAAAAGCATTGCTTTTAAACGGCATTTTGGATAACTGCATCGAATAATGTGTGCAAACCGGGATGGAAAATCCAAAAGTCGTGTCTGTGTGTACACACATTCATGCATAATCATGAACATATAGGAAAATAAATCTATCACTATGTTCGGCCGATCGATATTTTACAGTCGCCATTTTGTTGCCATATCATTATCTGTCGCTTTCTACCACTTGAACCACAGTGTGTAGTTCAGGGAGCATGTGTCTATATGAGAGAAAAACTTGAAGTACATTATTGAAACAATAGATTTAAAAAAATTCCGTTCACAGATAGAATAAGGAGTACTGACAATTGGCGCATAAAGTTCAATTTGCACTTCACATTTAAGGTTCAATCAAACTCAAACACAAGTTTTTGAATGTTTTTTCGTTAAATTCTTAGTCGGTTAACGGCCAAATTGTATGGTTAGCAGCTCTTATGTTCTGTTCTTTTCAACATGGAAGTTCCAATGCATCCGCCTAAATCCGTTTTGTTGTAAGCAACGAGGAGAGATAGACTCAGGAACCAATTCGTTATATTAAAATTGATATGTTTGAGTTATGCACACAGAGAATTTGATTTTTGATAATCAAAGTTTTCAAACATTTCTGAATGGAAAAAAATCCACAGGAGTAAAAATCTTTTGCATGTAGATTGTAGAATCAGTCATAGATACACTAATATGCAAGTTTGTGAACTCGAATAGAAAGAAAACACGACACTTTTGTTCATATACTTAACGTTAACTGTGTTAGCATAAACATTACATAATTTCCAGTGCGCTGCCATTATATGTGATGGAAATGTAGTGATATGAGACTTTTACACCATGTTTGGTGCTTGTAAATTTTACACAAAAACATGGATAAACATTGTGAAATATTTGCAAATTCCACATATTTGCTTATGTATTCAGAAAAGCAGAGTGTGTTGTTACTGTACAGTTGTGCACAACCCCATGTTCGCTTTGAGTGTTGTACGGTTACATATGTTGAACGGCAGAAGAGAAAAATAAAAATAAAAAGAGTTGCAAATTTTTATGCAAAACGCTTAAATTTAATATTTTCAATCGCATATAATGACGCGTATATATACAATGCGCATGGAAATGTCGTTGCAATCTCAATACTCTGTTGAAAATCCAAATATACAAATATACCCCACAGTAAATACACTACCATAATAGTACATAGTCGGTATGCCCCATTCCCGTTGTGTTTATGGAATGTTTGTGTCTGCAACTTGGAAATTATGTACAGAACAATGTGTATATGACAAGAAAGCTGAAACTGGAGTCTGATACTGGCATGAATTATGTAGTTAAACTAAAATAGATATTTTGGGGACCGCTTTGTGCATTAAATCGGGACTTGCGAGTATCTGTCTATATATATATACAATTATATATTATATATATATATATATATGTGTGTGTGTAAAGCTGAGTCAATTACACTCACCACATAGCTTTTCTTGGTGAGTGCAATCTAACCGATTTGGTATGATTACCGATTCTATTTCCACTGAATACAGAAAAACACCACACAAAGCAATAGAAGGCCGCTTGAAAGCAATTCCGTTGACGCGAACACACGCATATCGATCTTTGTCTATGAAAGGATTCCAAGTGTGCAATGCGTTTGCTTCATCGTGTAATTATGAAATCGACGACATGATTGGGAGGATTGTTTTATACGACTCCATTGTATATTGCATTGAATAAACCATCCGAAATCAATGTATTTGTGAACATATTCAATGGTAACACATTATGGTGAGAAGCTTGTCCCAGTTCCTCCTTTTGCATTGATGTCTGGAATCAGATGATTAAATATGAACAAGATTCATGTCAAACGCAATGGTTAACGATATTTGAAAATTAAAAATGTCAATTGATTCTATTATAGTGTAACAGCATTTTTTTCTCTTTTCGAAAGATAAGTTATTATCTGGTTAAGATTTCTTGTGTCATGAATCATTATAATTATTATATGAAATTTTTTTAAATGACAGATACTCTTTTCTGATTTTGATTGAAACTATTCAGATTTCCGACAAAGTATACAGAAAACCGCAGCGTCTTAACACTACGTTTTATGTAATGAATCGTTCTGAATTTACAAATAGTAAAATATCCATTCAATAAATATTTGTTTTTTGATCGTCTTGATAAATGATAGTGTGGTGTTCTTGATAGGAATAAAAATATTTTCTCATCCCCAATATTTCAAGCCATTCAAACATTATACACCAACTCAATTTGCATATATCATAATATATTTCGTTATATATGTATTTATCAGTGTGAGTGAATGGATCTATGTATGTTTGTATGTATGTATTATAGGGAAAACATGTGTTGGGTTTAATTAAAATACCACCGTATACATATTTTGGTTGACGGCGGTTCGTTCCATTACTAAATTATAAATTCTATGGTTTGAAACTTCCACACTAAAACCAAATTAATTCGTATTTTCGAGCCATGTGACACTTGCTTACACAAAACTGCTGTATAAAAGTTCGTGATCAACTATTACAAACGTTACATATAAACAAAGACAACCATATTCCATTTCTTTCAGCTGTATCTTGTGCATCCGCTTGATTCGACAAGATTGGAAAGTAGTTTGTAAATGATGCACCGTGATGTTGAATACGGTATTAAACAAAGTATATAAGCCGAGATATGAGCCGATATAAACACTTACATACGGTCTCCGTATAACTAAAATAGTTAGGATAGAAAACTTGTGTGAGAGGTTTTCTGCAAAACCGAATAATTCAAATTTTTGTTCCCACCAATATATTTTGTCGTATGAAGCAGACAGTCTTCGGTGACTTTACAAATGTATACCAAAACTGTATATAGACCACAAACATTAATCCGGAATATAGACACACAATTTTTGGAAAATCTCTTTGGAAAATTGTGCCCAACCTCCACAGAAAAATTTAATTTATTTTGGATGAAAATGCTGTTATATTTGATTGTTGTTGATTGGACTTGTCAAATTATTGTGAGCGCTAACGCCATCTCAATAGCTTCATCCGAATCAATAGCGACAGAAACACGTAGTGTTTTGATAGCATGGGCACTGTATAGGTTCAGTTGCTTTCCATTTTCACACTGACATTTTGAACTCTTAGTATATCATTGGGATGGTGTTGAAACAAACAAATAAACTGATATAAAGCGCATTCCCCAGTTGCCAGGAAATCGACTGAATTGAACAAACAGAAGTTAGTATGTCTCGAACTCAAATAGATTGAAGGTAATGTTTCTCGCCAAGAAAATCAGGAAAACATAGTGAAAGTTTCAGAGAAATAATTTTTTAAGCTAAATTTCCGCATGGGAGAAATTAGCATAGACAAGTAAACATAATTTTCGTCACAATATTGAAGAAGTTTGAATTGTTCTAAGCTTTGACTTTAACTCATTTGATTGATTACAATATGAAATTTTCGCTTTAGTCAATGTTTTGTTTGACATTATGACAATGTGTGTTAGATGTGAATAAATAAATCATTGGTACTTTATTCTCCTAGAACCAGTGATTGTTATATTAATAGAACATATCAGATTAAATTACTATCATTTGACAAATTGATGATGTATTGTTTTTCATATTTATTTTCTATATCTTTCATTCGTTTGTAGGAACTAAGGTTTTTTACCGCTTTGGCGCATTAATCTAACTATGAAAGCAATTGAAAATTATTTTAATATTCTTGCAGATATGGTGCTGGGTATGATTTGGCTGCACGTCGGAAAAATGCGACTCGTGAATCGACAGCAACACTCAAAGCGTGGCTTAATGAACACAAAAAGAATCCTTATCCAACAAAAGGAGAAAAGATTATGTTAGCAATCATCACAAAAATGACACTAACACAAGTTTCAACGTGGTTTGCGAACGCGAGACGACGATTGAAAAAAGAAAATAAGATGACATGGGAGCCGAAGAATAAACAGGCAATAGCTTAGAACATAGCTTACTTAGCTCCTACTTAATATCTCCTACTTGATATACTCCTACTTCGATCAACAGAACGAAATATTCGTATTTCCTTCTCTCTTTTTACCTAAACAGATTGGCAGATTCGACAATTTTATTATGACAAACCGCCTAACAACTCAAGTGATAGCTACCGATTTCGTATTTGACATAAGTCCGTTCTGTGTGCGAAATCGCCATTTTTTATATGACGACAATCACTACCTTTTGTCAATTAAATTGCTCGAATGCAGAAAACCAATCTATATCCGTTCATTATAAATCTAAATTAATCAAAAAATTCGTTGACATCAATCCAATAGGATGACGATGATGCAATGATTTCCGATGATGAAAAAGATAAGGAGGATTCCGACATGGATAAAAATCGTGATCACAAAGGTAAGAGAGCTCATTACAATGGAATAATTAACTGTGCGAACGAAAAAGTTATAAGTAATCGAATTCCTTAAGTGATTTTTTGAGTCATCTTCAATAATTATTGATAACTTGACATATGTTTTCTAAGTGATTTATTCACTTTCGGCTATTTATCGCTTTGTAAAAGACAATTTGTTCGATTTCGTGGTTATCTATCCGTTGAAGTTGTTCAAATATTACGATGAAAGCAGAGCGTCGCATCAATAATTCAAATGCTCTTGTAATACTTCAGCGCAGCTGTTTTCTCAGATAACTCCTCAGTCGGTATTATTGTGTTTTGCCAAACAAATTTTTTTCATGTCACGGAAAGAAGACGAAATACATTATTGTTCCCTTTTCTCGCCTTTGTTAAAATTGCAGATTGAAGATGCAATCATATCTCACGGGAGCACATATGAACGAAATCATTCAATTTTCGTTGATAAAGCTAAAAGGCGTTAAGTTAAAAATGTGTGAAATGACAATGCACTTGTTTCCACTCTTCAATTCAGTTGGCGAAGGTAGAAACAATGATACGAACTACGAGCGCTCAATGTGCGATCACACTTGATTTACTTGTACGTGTGTGCGTCTATGACACGAGAACGCAAATTCGTTCGAGAAAAATAAGAATAAAAAAGCAGGTTTTCCATTCGTTCGTTTCATTTTCCATCTCTTTTTTTTACACAAGTGCAAATCCATACATATGGGCACATGACAAATGTTATTTAGACACACATGTGACGAGAACATAGTAGATGTATTGACGTGAAGAAAAATTGTGTTTTTCATACCATGGAACTGTAAAGTTGTTTCGAGCTACAACAAAAAAAATCCCTTCTCTGCGCTGTACATGTAGCCATTTTTAACACTGCTTTCCGCTTTTCAAATCGTTTTATCATATACACGTAAATGTGCTTTATTTGTATGTCAAGAGCAAAAATTATGGTACAGACATAGGAATGCCGAATGATGCCGCAATAGTGCACATCTATGCTCTATTCAAACGCAAAGTAAAGTGCATCGTTCATGATGGAAGAAAAATCGCAGGAAAAATGGCAATGAGATGTCGCACTCAATTTATATTTTCATTTCCCTCAAATTTGTTGTTGTTTTTTTTTGAATGAAATTCTTCTCGAAATAGGTTCGAAGGCAATGTATATTCGGAAAATTTTCCACGTGCCTAACTGAGTGTCAATTTGATAAATGTTATCAATAAACACCCATTTACCTAATGGCTTATTAATAAACATCAAAGCTATTGATATATTTACAGCTAAATTGTTTACCACGTTTACCAAATAGAATGAGAAAACAATTCACTAAGTGAGCAAGAGTTTATCATACCCCTTAATTCATTCGCACGTTGGTTCAATATGTCGTGTATAGTGTTTGGGGATATATAATGATATCAAGTCGTAGATAGCATTCGGTATTGTGCGATGTTGCTGTCCGTTCATACGATGAATAAAGAAATATAGAAGTCTGTTCCAGTTTTGTACTTCACTGCTTTTCATTTCAAAGAGCAGCACTTAGACAGAAAAACAAAAACAAAACATTACGTTTCTCGGGAAGTAATTCATCTTCAAACAAATAATGAATCCAGCTTTCCTTATTGAATGCTCAAATGACAAAAAGTCGAACCCATCAAGAAAGAAAGTCAGATAACCTCAAGTCGGGCTGTTGTTTTATTGAGCCACCGCTCTATTAGTTCAATCTCTCCCACTTTTCGTTTTTCCCCGGCACACTTTGACTGCGTAGCATTCTATGTTTTTCAGCTTTATCACTGCATTTTCACAATTTAACCGTCACCCATGCATATCGATAATATAATAATGTGCTATTATCTCAAAGTGAGAATTTCATTATAAATAAACTGTATACAAAATACAGATATAAATATTTCATGTGTGCCGGAGCCGATTAATAGCGTACGCGCGCTCTCAAAATGTTATTTAATGATAGGGTTCGTCTGTTTGAAATAGAGTAGAAAATTGTTGAGGTTAAAACGCTTGGGGAAGTACAGATTTTCTTCACATCGTCAATCCAATTCGTTTCATTTCATGTATCTTTCGAGCGTTTTGCGTATCATTCAATTTAAACTGAAACCGTCGTCATTGTTGCTGTTGTTGTTGTTGTTGTTGTTGTCGTCGTCGTTGCTGTTGCCGTTTACCCGCGTCAGCATTACACATGTTGCCAAAAGAAGGGAAAAAGACACGCGGAAAGGCATCGGAAAAAACGAGTGTGGCCGCACATAAATACTCACAATTCGCACATTATACACTCCCGCATCAATAGCCGAGTGCCACTTTTCTTATTTGGCTCGTTTGGCTGCAGGAGGGTACTTCCCGTTTCTCTGAATTGTGTGATTTCAAACGCAGTGGTGAAGAGAAAAAAACACAACTGAAAGAACTAAGTGTTGTATGCGTGTTATTATACAAACAAGTGGCATATTCACTTTACTTAATCGGATAATGGATATGATCACGCGGGCCTTTTTAGTTACTTAAAGAGAAAGAGTGATATGGTTAACACGAGGGAGACACACACTACAAAGAGTTCGTGGATAACAGCAGCAGGAGCATCGACAGTAGTCGAAGTCTATTCATTAGGTTTTCATTCAGTCAATCAGAAAATAAATTTTTTATTATAGCATAAATGCCATACTCCTACTTCGGATAAATGGATAGCCGCGCACACATATATTATCCTCATCTTCCTCTTCAACGTCGTATAATACACACATGGATTGAATTGATTATGATTGAAATGTGTTTGGTAAAATAAACCAAGGGTACTACCAACGCATCTCTCCCTTTTTGTATCTCCATCCCGTTATCCATTTGAATGGCGAACCCATATATATGCGCTGTTCACTGCAAAGGGGGATTATGTTTTACTATGATTTCACTTTGTTGCAAAACGATTTTCAATGTCGGTGCGAAACTGTATGGAGGGGCTCAAATAGGAGGGTGTTAAAATGAAGTTGTGCGCGTTTTTGACACTTAGCGTGTACCATCCCATTCATATGTCCCCGTTTGACTTTATTTAATTCACCGAGACGAATTGCGAAATAAGTTTATCATGGGTCAATAATTTTATTGGGTTTATAGATCAAATCTGAAGGAGAGAGCGTTTTAACGACAATAACTATTTCAGAATCTACCTCAGAATGCGATAACTGTTTTTAGAAACCGGTAAACGGAGCCAAAGCGAATTGTAACACTGTTTTCTTTTTACACTAATTATTAATTGACATATTGATGGTATTTTGCGATATTTGGTTTAGACTTGCATAGAGTGAAATCCGAACATTGTAAAGACGAGGACGATGACGATATCACTGATGACGAACGCAAAGGTGAACAAATACTTAACCATCCAGGTGCAATGCAATCGGCGAACTATCACCGAGGTTAGTTTCAGAATATTTGTCAAATTTTTTATATATATATCATATTATATGTATATAATATATAGTAGTACAATAGAATTTTTCAATGTGACAGGTCAACATCATCTACAACATCCGCCTTATCACCATCATCATGCAATGTTGAGTGCATGGAGTGGTGAGTTACTGTTCCCCACTATGAACCTGTAGCTTCATAAACATTCCAAAGTTGTTAATTTTTCATTTTTTGTCATATCAACAACAGCTAGTGGAGGAATAAAAGAAGAAATGGTACCTGGTTCAAAAAACCAAGCAAGCAGCGACTGTGGCATCCCTCTTCCAGCATCGAAGCCGAAAATATGGAGCTTAGCAGACACAGCCGCTTGCAAGACCCCACCTCCAATAGTACAATCACAACACGGCGCCTGGATGACAAATCCATACCATCATTCTCATACGCATCCCCACAGTTCACACAATCCACATTCGCATCAAAGTGGCGATCTCAGTTCGATGATAATGGGCAACTCTCCGACAAACCCTATCGGCAACACTGCACTACAAGGTTCCGTTAAATTATTTCATTTTATCAGCCTTTAAAATTCAAATAGATATATACCAAGATGAATTCCCATCCAGCTGAGATTGAGTCATTTTTATTTCGTGAGTGGCCATCCATGCAAATTTATGTGGCTAAGTGAATTTATGAAAAATGGGAAGTTATCTATTTAAATTTTAAAGTCATCTATTTGAATCACTTTTCTCAAGTTCAGAAGAATTGACATGAGAATTCAAATTGTCATTTTTAAATAGCGAGCGGATCGAATTCAATTCAGAACTCCAGTCATCTGCACAATACTCTACAGCACCAGGCTTCGAATCCGCAAGCAATGGCCGGAAGTTATACCAACAATCCTTATTCTCGGGGTTATACACAGGGGTTTCTAACTTACAATACGAACAATACAATACCTCACAATACGAACAATACAAATACGCAGCATCAAATGCAGCATCCTACGCTCAGGTTGGTGCAGACAAATGAATTTTCCTGATATTTTACATTTAATTTTCTCGTCCAATTTCAATTACAGCAATTCCAACAAGAACAGCAATACCAATTCAACCAGCAGCAACTCAAATATTCAAAATCTGACGACCCCACAACAACATCAACAACAGCCGATGGGGTTTCAAGAAGCCCAAACCGATTTTGGAAGCCAAATCAGTTTGACGTCCCTTAGAAATCAAAATGATTTGACATCATTGAGACAAATTGCTTTAACACCACCTCAAACTCCACCAAATCTGAAGAGTAAATATGCTTTTTATTTAAAAAAAAGAGATTTCAAATCAAATCCAACTTACTATTAAAAATGCGTTGAAGAGGTTCCAATAATTCCAACGATTCCTTGATTAAAAATACTATTGAATAGATTAGAACCAAATTCACAAATCTACAGTGATGAAAACATCACCTTAGATCACTTTTATTCTGAAATATTTTAAACTCTTGAAGAAATAAAGTTTCCCGCGAAATTTTGATCCCATCCAAACGAGACAATAAATTACTATTTTGTTCAGGTTGCTGCAAAAGCATATACCACTGGCGACATCGTGGAGCATCGATAGTGATGTCCTGAGCGTTACAGTGTATTTTTCAACACACTAAAATCGGAGTCACAAGGATCGCTTGTGGTTTATTGCTCTGTTAAAAACTGATTTTATTTTTGAAGAGGTCAAAATTACACTGACTCATTTAACATTATGTACGGACCCCGTTATTATTCACGAATTTCAGTTTTGTTTTAATTTTTTTGTAACACATAAAAAAATCATTACAGGCAACGTGTCGCACTGGAACGAAAGCGTAAATAATAATCAAAATAGTGGATATCAAGACAATGCTGCGTTCAAACCATTTTATAAGAGGTAGATACATTTGTGTCGTTGAGAATAAAAATGCGATTAGCTGATACCGCATGTTTCTATGCGAACCATTTTTGTGTTTCTGGTATAAGATACGAGACAAGTATCTCAAGTAAAGATGAAGATCTTGAAATGTTCTGAAAAATTGCAGAAGACATTGGTCTTCTATCTCTTACCAGGAACACAAAAATGATTCACATGTAAACGAGCGGTTTTGGTTAATCCCATTTTTATTCTCAACGACACATTTAATTTTGATTGAAATGCAGAATTTTTCAAACTTTTTTTCCATCTTTTTAGTGGTCAAATGAACAACGGGTTTGTTGCACCAGTCTGAAGTTGCCGTTCATGAGAAATAATAATCATTGTATGTGGATCGAAATCTAACGAACATCATATTCAAAAAGGTTCGTCAATTCTGCTTAAAATATTCATAATGTCATCAACTTTAAAGTCGAAAACATATTTCTACCACAATAAACCATTTACTTTTGCTGAAATTATATTGCGATATTTAATAAATGAACGCTTCAATTGCATGAGGTTAATTTTGAGGCTTAATTTCTATGTATCTTTCTAAATGACCTAACGAAGATAACCTATACCGGAAATGTATGTATATTATGGTGTTAAATCTATGTGTATGGTAACTTGGGCGAACACGTCGGGAATCTAGAAATTGAGTTGATAGAAAAAAAAAGTATCAAATTAATAGATTTATTCTGTGTGATTTGGTCGTATGCATGTAAATCACATCGCTATTGAACAAATCTTTGGTCCGTAGTAATGAACAGCTACACCGTATAAATTCGATGGTAAATGTACCATCAAGTGAACGTGACTCAAACGACCAAAATTGCTAGATCAAACCGAGATGGAATTTTTCGACGTATATTTCTTATTCTTTTTAGTTTGACATCATTTATGGGACTAAACACGGTTTTCTTTTAAGTGCTCGGTTTCCTTTTTTCGGTTTGTCCGTCATTGCGTTTTGTCTTCCCTTCGCTCAACGTCAACTCATATAGAAAAGTTATAAAATAGATTGTTGACAGTTTTTCGACTAATTTAAATAATAAGGCGATGCTTTCTATGTCATTTGTTTGGTCATTTAACAGGTTAGATAGGGAACGAGATGAGAAGAGACTGTGTGATAAGCTAACGATAAATAAATTCAAAAACAGAACCTTAGTTTGCTTCATTACCCAGAACAGAGGTTAGCAACGTATCTTTTTCGTATATCATCCTTCGTTTTTGGTTCGACGACTGAATTCATTGAATTTTAGAGATTCATTGATTCGATTACAAGATGCACAGCTTTCAAAATGTTCTTCTACGGAGGATGTACACTTTTCGGATTCATTTAGCGTTTGCAAGCGTAACATCATTCGCATACACGCATGCTGAATCTCGTATGCGTATAGTGAACGGATCATCTTTCAATATATCGTTCCATTCTTTTACGTTCAATAGACAGTCAAATATTTATCTGCTTCCATTTCAACCGTATCATTTATTATTTCCCCTGTCATTTTCTCACATCAATGTGTGAAATTTCTCAGACGAATGAAATGTGTAATGAAATAGTGTGTATGATTTCGAACAAATTGAGTATATTATTGCATAGATCTCAAAAAATTGAATGGAACATAAAAGTTGGAATTCAAAGCAATGGATAACTTTCATTTGTTGAAGGAAATCTGTTAAATTTGTAAATAAATGCTGAAAGTGAATTTCCAAAAGACAAAACAAATGAACTAAAATAATCAGTTCGTTTGATATTGTCCGTCAAAGCATCGCATCGCACAGAACCATCATATCGGGTTGTCGTAGCTATTCTTGTTTTATCTTACATCATGAATCTTTTCTATTTTATCGATATCTCTGATAAAATTTGCTGTTATACCTTGCTTCGACATGTATCGTTGGAAAACATAAAATAAAATTAATGAGAGGAAACGTCAAATGCGACGAAAAAACGAGGTATAAAATCGATGATAGATTAAAATCTCACTCAACTCGTCCATCAATGTCGTTTTAGGTGCCGATAGCAAAATCATTAATGTTTGTGTTCTTTCAAAGATTGCGGTTAACGTACCACGCATATATTGGTCTTTCTCTCCCTCTCTCTCTTTACGACCATTTCTTTCTTCGTGTTGACCACACAAAAATACTAAAAACATGATCTCATCCCATACGAATTTCATTCTATCTTCTTACTTCTTTTTTGAAATAAAAAAGAACGATACGTTCGTTCTTTCCTGACCGTGTTTTTTTGACACCGCTTAAAAATCAAATTAATTTTACAGATAAAGACTATTAATAATATCTCTGTTTAAGAGACTTTATCCGCTGCTGCTGCTGTTTTTGGTCCATGCCTTTTCGTTCAACGCAATTTTTGTTTTTATGTGTCGTTCCACCGTCGCCTTCGGACGCTAACATTTCTTGGTTTTCGTTCATTTGGTCATTTTTCACAATTGTCTGTTCGCGTGTTTCTGAATACGGGCTCCAGCTATTTGCACAGTCCGAGTACATATGACCACGAGATCATTGATTGTAGGTTGTGATAAAACCTGAAGAAAAAAAAACAAAGGATCAGCGTTCATTCATAAAATTGAATCATACGAAACAAAATAAACAAGATACAGAACCTCAGGACTACAAAAAAAAATCAATTTGTAACAGCGCGTCATTTTTTATTTGTGCAACGTATAAACAATACGGAGTTAGCATGTTCGAAAATCGAAATTTAAATTCTGAAACTCAGCATACACCCATTGTACATGTATTGCAATACTCTACGTCTGATTTTAGTCTCTTCAAATTTATTGAAGAAATAAAGAAACCAAGCTGAAGCAAATAAAATTATCAGCAATTTTCAATTCAGAGGACCCATACCGAATGGATGCAATAGTAGCGTAAATAATATAAACGACTACTTGTACCTGTTCTTGATCTTCTCAATGTGAATATACAAAATAAACTATTGAAATAAATAAATGTATGGTATGCTACAACAAGCGAGGTTAAAGATAAATTGACATAAAGATTAATACATGGTACATGTTTAAAATATGCGTGGGTATATTTTGCCATTTGCTTCTCTTGATTTCAAAGAGCTGAACAAATATGTCATGTAATTTACCGATTTTCACTCCGTCTTCCTTATGTTTTTATATAATAGTTTTTGGTTATCATATAATTAAAAATAATCGATTCACTTCAACTTCCAGTAGAGAAATTATGCGTAAACACTTCAAATCAGTCTCGGAACCCATAAATAATTTGGTTATTATATTTTTTTCTAAAGAAAGTGCATCTAGTAAGTATAAGTAGAGACACTTCGAAGAGTAAAGAAATAATCAGCGGTAAATGTATTATACGCAATCGTTCAAAACTTCTATTCGAACTAAATGTGCCCCCAACATCGTCTTTTATAAAAAAAACTAATTCAATTATAATACAACGAAGAAAATTAATTCTTTTTCCATTCTTATCTCTTTTATAGGGAACGTTTTAAATCGGAACAACGAGTTTTGCGGGTAAATACGTCGTGTGCGTTTCGAGCCTAAACGTAAAAAACAACAACAACAACAACAATACTATCAGTTTAAGTTTGTGTGAACATTGTAATCTACGCAGATCAATTCAGTGATGTGTGCTACTCCATAAATATGCTTCAATATAATGAGAGAGAAAAATAGTTGAGGATAAAAATATATGATCACGAATACGATTTGGCTTATAGATTCTAACTGCAATCTAAACACATCATCTTATAATTTTAATACCAGCTGATTAGAACTTATTTCTCTTGTTCATTGGTTTCAATGTCAACGCAAATATTGAATGAATAATTATTTGATTTGATTATGAATATTTTGGTGAAAGAATGCATGTTATTTGCGAAAAAAAAACCATGAAAGTGTAAAAGAGAGAAAAACGGAAAAAGATACACTGTAAATAGAAAATATGCTCAAATAATAGTAATTGAAATTTGAACCGAAAACAACACCCTTAAATCTTACGGAGCGAATTATTCCACATAGAAAGCTGTGTAAATTAACATACCGTTTTCTGTATAATTTGGTTCGCAATCGGGTAAGCAACAGTCACATTAAAACCTATATTAGATGACAGACTCAACATTATCAGAAGTAAACCATAAAATAATTCAATTCAAGTCCACTTTTTGTATACGATTTTGTTGAACCGGCTGAATAAATTTGAGAAATGCATAGTATTAAAAGATAGATAACATAAATGGAAGGCCCATCAGCAATGCAAGCATGTATAAACTTCAATATCTTTTTTTTAATGATCATGCAGCTATCTGATGTTATTAAATTGAGCAGAAACCTATTCCACTAACGGAAAAACAGTTCACTGAAAACTACGATGCAGTAATTTGAGTGCAAAATTTATTATATCACCAACTATCAAATTGAAGCTACAGCATATTTTGTTAAGTATTTATATGTTAAATGTGACAAATGAAACGATGTAATTTAACAAATGATTAGTGCATTTACGTGGGAGGCCCTTTGTTTTCAAATGACAAAATCAAATAAAATGACATAGCACATATTTGAGCTATTCAAAAAAAAAATCAACGAGTTTCCATTGATTTTTTTTGTAATTTGTCAATAAATAACAAATTATTTAGAAAACATCCGCATTATTAAGCAAACTTCAGATTGTAACACATATACAAATTTCGATATGCGCACCAATTTTCTTTCACCTTCCATTCATCCATATTTCAATTGTAACGTATCGAAAACAAACAAGTTTTTCTATGTAGATGAACACAAAAAATATCCATAGCAAAAAGTGTATTTGTTGGTTTTCAAATCACCCAATTCACCCAATTCAATTTAAATATAATCGTTTGAAAATACAATTTATTTACGGGCATGTGCAAGCAACTACAATACTACGTCAGTAGAAAATTTTCATTTTTATTTGTATTATTTGTTCTTCGATTATGTGACATTTCATTTCCCTTTCCATTTCCATTTTGTTTGAAGTTTTAAAATATTGAGGACGTATTGTGGAGAGGAAAAAACCGAATGAAATTCAAACATCAGAACTGTTTTGAATTGTGCGTAACTTTTAAGGCAATTTTCTGATTAAAAGAGTATTTACGGCGCGCCAATTTGATCGATTTCATTTTCAACAGAACAATATATTGGTCTGAAGTATTTCGCACACGGTAACATGGAGCATAGTTTCGTTATATACGATACTCTGCAATGTGATGAACAAATTAAACATCTTTGTAGGAAATCGAAATACGAATAAAATACATGATTAGAACAAGAGATCTAATGAATGTCATCAATTCGTAATCTGTGATAAAAAAAAAATCGAAAATTCGACAAAAGTTTACG
This sequence comes from Sitodiplosis mosellana, assembly GCF_009176505.1. NCBI lineage: Eukaryota > Metazoa > Arthropoda > Insecta > Diptera > Cecidomyiidae > Sitodiplosis > Sitodiplosis mosellana. The sequence goes on along the minus strand of NW_022601467.1, from coordinate 23,275,713 downwards.
GCACTTATACAGACTGGAAAATTTTGGATCTATGTAATTAACACCTAGGTTTTACACGTAAATCGATCATTGCATCAAACAAAAAACACACAATAATATCGATCTGCATCGACTTATTTGAAGAGTTGACTTCAAGATTTTACCAGCATCTACTTCTGTCACACAACAAAATAATTGAAATCATCGATATAAAATGGACGTCAATAACACTTCTCAAAATTTTATGTCAGATAACAATCATTGTTTGTGGATTTGGATCTAATCGAAAAATGGAATAAAAATAAGAACAAGATTTATAAAACATTGGGAAAACTATGTCAAAATCCTCTTGTAAATAACTTGTATGTGAATATTTCTCACTTGAAATTGAACACTGAACAAAATGAAATGAAGAAAACACACAAATATACACAAACTAAATAATAAGACTAAATTACACGTACACTTGATTTACTTTTCTAAATAATAATTACGACAGATTATTATATACAAAATATTAAACTCATATCGAGGTAGATGAATAAAAACATAGAGTTAAAAATGAAGTCTGTATTATTAATGATGATAATTATACTAATAAAAACAATGAGAGACTAATAAAAGCTCTGAACACATAAAATCTCAGATATTTTGATATTATTAAACTAAATTCGAATGATTTAAATTTGCCATCCATTGCATTCATTTATTTGGCACTGGTCAAACTGCATTTCTTCTGTGTGAATTTTCAAGATGATTTTTCCACTTTAGATCATATTGAAAACGATATATTGTTTTTCATCTTCAGACACCAGAGTTATTCTTATTCACAATTTTTGGATTCCGCTCAATTTCATTCGATATATTCTTTTCTTTCATATAGTCAATTAATTAAATTTCAATTCCACTAAGCAGGGAATGTCTGCACATAGATTTATTCAAATAAATTAAAAATATCAACTAAATTTATTCGATATTGTTCATGCGTTGCGTTGTTGTACAAAGTTCAAATTCTCTTCCGGATATGCCAACTCATATTTGAGGGTGTTCCAAGCGGAATTCGGCAAAAAAAATGCGATTTAGCATTCCCCGTAGGGAATAAGTACTGGAAGACTTTACTTCCAGAACATATTGGACCAGGTCGGATCCACCTGCTCCACAAGATTCACTTCCAGCTCAGCCACTTTTCGTTCTACTTCAGCTTTTTGGCCAAAATTATTTTTTGAATAATATTTTGTGTAACATAACGAAGAAGAGCTTACATTTTCTGCCCCCCGTATTCGCATTGTGTGGTCATATGCACTTAGTAATTACGCGCATTGGAAATTTCGACTTTTGGGGATTTTTTCTTTATATTTTACTAATATAAATGTGGTTTTTCAAAAACTGTTCTTTGTTATGTTACACAAAATATTGATACAAAGTTTTTTTTGGTCAAAAAGGTAAAGTATAACGAAGAAAAAAGCAAAAAAACAACACAAATACTCGGGTGCGCTAAGGTCATCTCTGGACCTTGTTGATTCTTAGCAGTCAAAGTGTATGTAAAGTTCCAGCTTCCCAAGCATGCTGCTCAAAATTTTTAAAATATAATGTGTACTAGACCGGCCCAAAATTTATCGAGGTCGTGATTTTTGTGGTGCTCAG